>NC_136486.1:66964906-67019906 GCF_053919585.1 Euprymna scolopes | reverse complement strand
AAATGGTTGACTTCGATTGCGTGGAAGCTATTCAAAGTGTCCTAACCTTCGGCAATGGAGTTGTGAAGGAAGAGGTTCACGTTGACGTAGTGGTATTTCTCTCCCAGCTCAGACGTCACTATCTACGTCGCCATCGTCAACAGAATGTAAGAAGTAAAGAAGAAACAGCTTGCATCTTCTCAAATGAAGCAGTCATTATGAAGGGTCACATATGGTGTATTCAATGTTTTTCTACGTTTCTGTTTACTCTTTGTTTCACTTTTTCGTGATATTTTCCACACTTTATTAGTTTTCTTGCTTTATGTTTGTATGGCTGTACTATTTTTTATGTTGTTCAATAGCGTGCAAACTACAAACAAGTCATCAAATACGGTAAATATATCAATCGAAAAAATGAGTACTTCATCCCTCTTTATTAAAACATACAAATTATATCATTTTATAAATTTAAGAATTTAAAAATTTCCAGTCATTTACATCAGTTTTTAGATTCAATCCGAAAAATAATTTATGGAACAGCTTTTTTTTCTATGAGGGTATTAACTGACGCTGATGAGTTGTTTTCTGTTCGATTGCCATTAATTTTAGAATTATATATAGAACTTTTTTTATATATAAATCTTTTAGAATTAAACAATTTTGTAAATATTTGTAAGGCTTCAAAAATGGGTGTGCTTCTAATGTATAAGGAAATAATGGACGCTTGTAGTTCTGTTGTGAGATAAATCTGGTTGGCCAGCTTCTGTTTTTTTTTTTTTTTTTTTTTTTTTTTTTACAAACGTGTTACCTACCACATCAAGTTCTGGAGGCAATTCAAGTATAAGGGTTAATGAGTGTACAGTAGTCAATGGAGCAATATCGTAATCTTTAGTAGTGTCAATTTGGTGGATTGGATTACTTAAGAGGAGGACTCATCAAGAACTTGTTCACCTTGGACGTGCAGACGATCATATTTTAGTCAGCTGGAAAACAGGAAAATGGAAGCGATGTCCACAGCGTTTCAGTTCTAAGGAAGAAACGTTGTTCATGGAATCTACGTTTACGTCTCTTTCAATATGAATAAAAACGTTCTCGCTTCAAATTTTTTCGACTGATTAGATGACAGATTTCTAAGATTTTAGAAACTCGATCATATTTTATCAAAATTCCGCATAATTAACCTCAGTGTGGCAGAGAATTTCTCAATATTAATTTCTTATTGGAGATTAAGCGCCATTTTGTACTGCCCTCTGTTCACTGATACATCAGAGGACCGTTCTAAACCGGCTCAAGTCATGTTTCACATATTGTAGAATAAATAAGAAATACTGAACAATATATCGAGAGCAATTAGTTTAAATAAAAGAAAAGAAGTATCCCATATCACACAGTTGTTAGCACAATTGAGCAGATACAACTTAACCATCCATTTTAACTTGACATTTCTTCTTCATATTATTGTTCTTCTTCTTCTTCTTCTTCTTCTTCTTCTTATTATTATTATTATTATTATTATTATTATTATTATTATTATTAAGAAGAAGAAGAATTATAATGGGATATTGCAAGTCTCGGCATCAGATGTTCCACCAATAAACTTCTGTAAATGTCAAAATCTATATAATTATATCTTAATATGCATGGAGTTGACGGCTGGATCGACCATCACATGATTCTGACGAAAGTCAGGATGCATATGTGACTCATTAGCACTTTATAGTGATCCAAGTAGGAAAACACTCAACTGCGCCAAACTCTCGAGTAGTAACAGCTGTGACAACTTCTGTCGACTCCTAGCTGAAAAGCTGGAAGACATAGAGCAGCTGATCAGCTCAGGATCCGGGAGGTATGTGAAGTTGACCGATCTATCCACTATCCTTTTTGACATTTTAGCCCAAACTATATGTTTTAAAACCTAAAACCAGCAGAACTGGTTGGACCAGAATTCCGGTGAGCTCTCTACACTTCTGGAAAGAATTCACAAATCGCACAAAGCCAACCATGATCTAATCTCCATATTTGTGGCTGGCTAGTTCTTCGTTCTAAGGTCTGAAAAACTCTCAGAAACTTTAAAGATGGGTGGTGTTTTTCAAATCCAATGGGATCCAGACTAATGTTGATAGAGGAGAGACGCACATTTTATGATGCAGTGAACATCATCTACTGCTCCAGAAACTGCTAACTGGCACCTGTTATATCTGCTTACGGATCATCTCTAATCGAAGATCAGGCAATGAAAATGAAGCCATCATCTGAGCATGTATACACCCAGCTCAACTAATCAACCCCAGTGGATAAAATCATTCTTATTGAGCCCTCTAGGAAGCGTACCATGACAGATCTCAACTTCCCCCAAATTTCAAACAAATCCTTCATGCTGTCAAGACACTGAAGAACAGTAAATCATTCGGAAGTGATAATATCTAAGCTGAGCTTCTCAAGGTAGGGGGTTACCTATGTACACGGACACTGCAGAGCTACATTTTAGATGTCTGGAGACAAGAGTGTGCCCGAAGAAGTGGAAAGATGCCAATATGTAACCATCCACAAGAACAAATGGGAAAAAATCATCTGATCGAAAGTATAGATATCTCTTCGTTAGTCGTGGTTGGAAATGTTTTTGCCAAAGTCCTGCTTTGTAGACGCATTTCCACAATATCGGAGCAGGTCACACCAAAGTTGCAGTGTGGTTTTGATGAGGGACTAGGAACAGTCGACATGGTCGTTGTGACACACCAGTTTTAAGAAAATGCAGGGAGCAGGACATACACTTTTGCATAATGTTTATCGACCTCTCGAGGGCATATGACACAGTTTAGAAGGATTCACTATGGCAGTATATGAAGTAAGTTCATTACCCATCCAAGTTTGTCAAAATCCTTGCACATTTCTATACGTAGATGATGGCTAGAATGGTAGTTGGAAGACACAGCTCAAAATCATTGAAACTAGAGTGAGGCAAGGCTCTCTACTAGTTCCAGTTCTCTCCAACATATTTATCGTTGGTGTTACTACGTGTGAGGGTTTAGAACAAGCTGGTTACCATGAACTTCAGGCTTGATGGTAATCTATGGAACGCTAGGAGGGTACAGGATACTACAAAGCGTACCTTGGAAACCATCATTGAACTGCAATACGCCGACGCCTATGTCTTTGTTGCCTATACACAATAGGCCCCGCAAAACATTCTTTCGGCAAGTGTAACTGCATACACATAAAATGTGTGACGTAATCCCCATTGGGGAGTTTTATAACTACGCTGAGGTAGCTAATCATTCCCGGATAGCGCCAGATAACCCGAGGGTTTTAAATAGAAAATATAAATATATTTATATATTTTATTTCATGTCAAAATAGATATTATTTGAAACCAGACAAATATGTTTTGCAGTTAAGTTGATGACAGGAAATTTCACGTATAACATTGTCTGGCCTTGGTGAACTCAAAGTCGGATGTCAAAATTTTACATCTGGCCTTAGCTAGTCGTGAGAATTAGTAATTCAAATCCCAGGTTTGGGAATTGCATACACGCAAAACCTGGAGCTTTTCGATTTCGTGGCGAAATATTATTGGCTGGGGAAATTTCCACCACATCCACATACCTCACTATATATACGACTGTCGTGCAAAAATTAGTCAGATAAGATCAGATTGGAGAGATTGCTTGTTGATTTCGGGTAAAACAGATCGTATAGAAACCGCCGTTCCCACCCGTCTGTTGCTGTATGTGAAGAGATTTGAAACTTTGAAAAACTTACTAAGACTGAATGATATCTGTTAAAACAATTCTACATAAGTTTGTGAAAATTAACTCTGTAGACTAGAGTACATGAGGCTTTCTTCCTGCCTGCGGCTTGGATATTCACTTTCAGCATACAGGATTTCAATGTAACACCCCTCAGAGAAGACTAGACGACACGAGCCGAGATTTCCAGATAAATAAGGGTTCAAACCACCTTCTTTACAAGGAGGGGTTACAATGTGGCTAGCAATCAACACCTAGCAGTCATTACAGCGCTGATCTCCCATAAACACGGTCCTGAATATGACTTTAAACAATATCCGATGTTGAGGCCCCAGCTTGCGGGTTTTGGGGAGTGTGGAGCCACCCATTAATTGCAATTGCACCGAGGTCCATCCACTTATAGTACCTGTTAGGATCCCAACTATGGGGTAAATAAAAACTGATTTGAAAGAAAAAAACAAATAAATTATATTAAACACTTTTTTCTTCAAAATCACTGGATTCGCCATTAGATAACATACAAAGGGTTGATATGCCGTAAAACAAAACAACCAACCTACTAACCACAATAACGCTTATAGTAGCAGACCAACACTTGTTTTCGGCTGTAGGGACCCGCAAGAGATAGCAAAACCCTCAGTGAATAAAGAAGTTGAATTGTACCCGGCTGCAGAGTCAGTCGATGAATCAAGAGAGTGAGAGAGGGGAGATTTACTACACTTATTCCGAATGCAGAAAATAATGAAAGCTGGCGAGGCAAAAGAATTGCCCCTGTAGCAACAGTTGAGACGAGCAAAACGTCCCTCAACGCAAACAATAGAGTATGTTAGTTTATTGGATAACATTCTGATGGTGGGGTTGGTTACATCTATAGGCGACGGCACGTGCATCGAGGACCCTCATGCGTGTGTGCCGATGATGAAATGTGGAACAGGCTGGCCTCTCGGATGTTGCTGTGAGATAGCACATTAAATGGGTATAGACAGAAAAGTACTGAAGCCTGTACGACATAGAATTTGAACATTTAATCTTTGTAAAATAAGATAGAACCGAAGTTTTAAACTACCAAACTAGAATGTTATTTATGACATTGTTTTGGTGAACTGTTACGACTCTTTTTTTAACGAAAAATGTATAATTATTTGAGTAAAATTTTGAAGTCTTTACACAGCATAATTAGAATGTTATTTTTTGTGACCTTGGCTAGCAATTGCGATAATATTACGGAACAAAATCTGTAAAATAATATTTTCTGGAGGATTGTAGCAGTGACTTCCATTCCCAAATGAAATGTCGGTTGACTCAGCCCTACATTGAATCGAAAAAAATCTAGGGAAATAAAAAAAATACTTGTTATAGAATGATACAACAGAGGATTATTGAGGCTAACTGTTAGGTGCCTTATCTAGCGATTACGACTAAAACCAACTCTTCTTTACCTCTTATCAGAGATAGACGAGAGAGGTCTGCTCATAGTGCTTTAGATGCTAGAGTCGTAAAGGCCTGGGGACGCAGTGAAAATATAAACGTTACGAAGCACAGCGAGGTTGTAATAACACGATCCAGATAGATTATCTACTTGGTGATAGATCTGCAGACGTACGGGCTGATAATGCAGTAGATAACGAGAGCGGTAACAATATTAGTGAGAGTCCGGGACCGAGTGATCCAGAAGTTTACGCATAATCAGGATTTTATCGGATTGTAAGGCTCGCTAGTAGAGAGAGCACGGAGGAACAATGGAAAAGATGATATCTTATTAAAGAGGGCTACAGTTACTGCAGACCAAGCAGAAAAAGGTGGCGCTGCCGATAGTGGTTCTATTATGCAAGGCTGTTCCTAAGCACACCCATCTGTATTAGATTTTTGTAGTGCCGTACATACAAGAATGATAAGCTCCTATGTTAATGATCAGAATGCATAATCCTTCATGGAATACTTGTTATGTCATCTAAAAAGATAGGGCGTCGTATTGGTCTTATTTCTTTTTGTCTTGAAATTCTCTAAAGCAAAAAAGGCTTTAGTGATCAGTACCAGACGAATTTCCTTCCTGATTTTTTTACAAAGGGAAGCAGTGGTACTTCGCCGAACAGGACACTTCAATATCAAGGTTCTTCGCCACCCTGACTGCCAAGCAAAAATCTGTAACCGACACCCAGAACGGCGAAGTTTGGAGGTAGCACTCATTGAACACCAATGTAAATGTAAAAGCTATATATATATATATATATATATATATATATATATATATATATATATATATATATATATAACAGATAGTAGGATCAGTATTTTAATGTTGTTATAACTAAAACACGTGTTTATAGCTTAGATGAAGACGGAAATCAAATTTAATTTAAAACGCATTGCGTTTATTTGCATATCTATGTAAATAAAAAGTATTTCCATATATGTATATACATATGTAAATACATATTAATATTTGAAAATATAATATAAATATACATGTATATATACATGTATGTATATATATATATATATATATATATATATATATATATATAGGTGTGTGTGTGAGAGAGCGTGGCTGTCTGTATATGTCTGTCTCTGTACATTTCCCTATGCAATAACTCTGTTAATTTTCAGTCTACAGACTCGAAATTTGATATACGGTGCATTGAGATGTGGGAATGTCTTTGTAATCCGTTTTCGGACAGAAATTTGGCTGTTATTGGATTACAGTCCAACTATTTGACCTTTGAGAACTCTACAAACTCCTCCGCCAATTTTGGGTATACATACTTGAAATTTTAGGTATAGGTTCCTTTAATAGGGATCTAAATTAATCACTTAAGTCGAGCCCAAAATTATAAATGTTAAAGGGTCATGGTTCATAATAGGGATCAAAGTTAAAAAGAATTTGACATTTGCGGTCTCTACCTCATTACTCAGACAATTTCTGGTCTGAACATTTGAAATTTTACATAAAGGATATTCAGATATAGGGCAAGCTTTTTAATCGGTTTGGGTCGAAAATTTGAGTTAACAATATATAAATATATGTATATATATTTGTATGCCTGCCTAAAACTTTCGACAGAGGTGACGGATTTTCACAACTGGGCACTTTTCTATAGGGAGAGGTCGCTTTTTTCACCGATATTTTCGAAAGCCATCCCTTTTTTTGATTGTTTAGACTTAATATAAACCTACGTCATTCTGGTTTGACGTTTTTCCCCCGATTTTCTCCTCCTTCACGGTACAAGTTCGAGTCTGCCTTTCTACTACCATTTTTTTTCTCAACACACACCTCCAAACACCCGAGCAAGACCGGGCACCTATGCTAGTAAATGTATAAAAGCGAAAGTGTATGTGTGCGTGTTTCTGTGTGTCTGTGTACATTTCCCTACACAATAACTCTGTCAATTATCAGTCTACAGATTCGAAATTTGATATACAGGGTAGTGAGATTTGGGAAAATTTTTGTAATCCGTTTTCGGCCAGAAATGTTGCTTTCAATGAGTCAAAGTTCATCGATTTAAACTCTACCAAACTCCTCAGACAATTTTGCGGCTAAACCCTTGAACTTTTAGATAGGAATTCCTTGGGCATTGATCTAACTTAATAACCTAATTTGAGTCCAAAACAATACATGTTTAGTGGTTATAAAAGGTGTTTCATTTTTAAAAAATTGACCTCTGCGGTCTCTACCAAATTAATCAGACAATTTCTGGTTTAAATATTTAAAAATTTACATAAAGGATATTCAGAGATAGGGCAAGCTTTTAAATTGGTTTGGGTCCAAAATTTGAGCTATAAACATATTAATATATATATATTATTCCTTATTGGAATTTTTAATTTTTTTAGATGAGCATTGTATGTTAATTTTATTTTATTTCGGACTACTAGTCTCAGCTTATCTTTTTTTTTTTTTTTATTTGGTGCACAACGTTTCGGCCAACTTCCTCTGGCCTTCGTCAGGTGGTAACCGCGACGGATAGGAACTTCGAATCTCCTAACTGCATTCTCAGCCATCACTGTCATCCGTAGTTGTTGTCGTCTCACCACATTTTTGACCAATTACCTCTGGCACGCTTTGGGTGGGATTGAAACCGTTATCTTCAGACAATGTTTATCTGGAACCGTAGAGATTCAACGTCTCTATCAACTGCGCCACGGGCCCCGAAGGGCGATCAAGGTTGGATTCTTTGATCTTATAAATCCATATTTATTTATTATCTGATCTTCCATAGTCGGGTCCGTACCGATTGGTATATATATATATATATTATTCCTTATTGGAATTTTTTATTTTTTTAGATGAGCATTGTATGTTAATTTTATTTTATTTCGGACTACTAGTCTCATCTTATCTTTTTTTTTTTTTTTTTTTTTTTTCCAGAGGTAATTGGTCAAAAATGTGGTGAGACGACAACAACTACGGATGACAGTGATGGCTGAGAATGCAGTTAGGAGATTCGAAGTTCCTATCCGTCGCGGTTACCACCTGACGAAGGCCAGAGGAAGTTGGCCGAAACGTTGTGCACCAAATAAAAAAAATAAAAAAGATAAGATGAGACTAGTAGTCCGAAATAAAATAAAATTAAACATATTAATGTATGTATGTTTGCATGTGTTCCTAAAACTTTCGACAGAAGGGACGGATTTTCACAAAATCAGTATCGTTTTGAGGCTCGACCATTCAGACGACAAATACCGAAAAATTTGCTAAAAACATTAATTTCTTCACCCTCAACTAGGCACTTTTCTACATGGATGGGTCGCTTTTTTCGCCGATATTTTCGAAAGTCAACCCCTTCTTGCCTTAATTTAAACCTACGTCTCTACCGGTTTGACGGTGGTCGTAACAGCTAATACGTCACGTATGTTCCCGTGGTTTTCCTCCTTCGAGGTACGGGTTCGAGCCTGCCTTCTTACTACCACTTTTTTTATTTTTGCTCAACACACACCTCCAAAAACCCGGGCAACGCCGGGCAATCAAGCTAGTATATATATAGTAGAATAGAGTCAAAGAAGTATAGAGACCTTCTTTAGTATTTAATCGATCAAATGTCAACAGGTATTGCGAGCTTCACACTAACAATAGTAAGTTATGAACAGTACGAAGTAATATTGCCATACATAGATGTATTTATAGATGTAATAAGGAGACATAGTAATAAAATATCGCATGGAAATATTTGAAACCTATTGATGAGCAACCTTTGGCTTCTAAATTCTTAGGTATTAAGAGCATATATTCACTCTCTAGATTACTGTGTCTTAATTATACGACAGAAGAATCTATGTATACATATCGCTTTGTATTGTCCATAATAAGGTGATTTTACACACACATACACACATTCATCTCTCTCTCTCTCTTTCTCTCTCTCTCTCTCTATATATATATATATATATAACTACTTAATTTACTCACATAAAATTAATATACGAAAGTATAGATGTATGCGTAATCTTTAAGTATTTACTTCAAAAGTGATCAATACGTAGGTAGAGCTAGTTAGTAATTTATAAAATATATGTGGCGATTAAACTACACTGAATATTCTGCGTTTCATCCACTCTAGGACACCCCAGGCTTATGCGCGAATTCTGTGGTTGTTTATCGTTTTTATATGCTCCTCTCCTATTGAGATTTTAGTTAGAATATATATATATATATATAAGTAAATTTTTGGTACAACAGAATGGAAGGATAAATTTTAGAGGAAACATCATTTAATCTAAATACCAAAAAACAAGAAATGGGCAGATGAAAATAAAATTTTTTTCCCTAAGGCCTTATCGTCTGACCCTCTAAGAGGAGACGTCAGAATGATAGATTAAAAACTAAGAAAAACGAATGAGGGAAGTGGGGAATTTTGGTTGCAGTTGGAAGAACAGTGAGAGAAAAAAAAAAAAAAAAAAAAAAAAAAAATTAAAATTCTCACTGTTCAGGTGGTTTTAAATCAATGAATATCTCCAACTGATGTCTAAGAATCTTTTGTCTACACAGGCTAGGTCGAGAGTTGTTAATAACTAACGCCTCAATGATATTGAGGTGATAGTTCGACCTAGCACTGTATAAAACAGAAAACCACCCATCGGAATATTGATCGGCACACCTATTTATACTCAACAAGTGATCGCCAATGGCAGACTCATGAGCCTGGGAGTGCCCGGATGCTCTCAAAACCTGGTGTAGTCGAATATCCCGAGGGATATGTTGGGATATTCTCATTTCTAATCTTTGGGACGTTTTGCCAACGTAGTCAGCTCCACACTGACAGACGAATTTATAAACAACAGAGTTCTTTTGAATGGTTGGCAAAACATCTTTACGAAAAGAAGAGAAAAAGGTTCGAGTTGTGTAAACTACTCGAAGCATAGTAGCTGGAAAACACCGTTGAGTAACAGAAGAAATCCTTTTAACAATATGTAGGCCATCAGGACCCAACCATGGTAATTTTAAATAAATGGGACACCGTGATGGACCAATATGTTTACCACTATTAAATGTAGTAATTTTACGTTCAATAGTAGATTTTATTATATTAATGGGATATCCATTATTAAGAAAAATATTTATGATTTCACCAAGTTCCGTATCAAGACGGTTTGGTGAACAAATCATAAGTGCACGATGCGTAAGAGCGCTAATGAGGTTTATTTTTCTAGACTGAGGGGCAAAAGAAAACCAATTAAGATAGAGCCCTGTAAATGTAGGTTTTCTATAAACAGAGGTCTCAAACGTAGTACCAACTTTAGAAACACGAACGTCGAGGAATGGGAGAGAGTTACAGTCTTCAACCTCCATAGTAAATTGTAAAGATGGATGCAGGTTGCAAAGAAGACGAAGAAACTGTTCAGCTTCGCTCCGAGAGGGAAAGCATGCAAAAGTATCATCAACGTAACGTGTGTAGAATGCTGGCTTAGTAATTTTGGAAAATAATTCGTTTTCCAAAAATCCAACGAAAATGTTGGCTAACGAAGGACCAAGACCTGTGTAGCCTGTGTAGACAAAAGACCTGTGTAGCCTGTGTAGACAAAAGACCTGTGTAGCCTGTGTAGACAAAAGACCTGTGTAGCCTGTGTAGACAAAAGATTCTTAGACATCAGTTGGAGATATTCATTGATTTAAAACCACCTGAACAGTGAGAATTTTAATTTTTTTTTTTTTTTTTTTTTTCTCTCACTGTTCTTCCAACTGCAACCAAAATTCCCCACTTCCCTCATTCGTTTTTCTTAGTTTTTAATCTATCATTCTGACGTCTCCTCTTAGAGGGTCAGACGATAAGGCCTTAAGGAAAAAAATTTTATTTTCATCTGCCCATTTCTTGTTTTTTGGTATTTAGATTAAATGATGTTTCCTCTAAAATATATATATATATATATATGTGTGTGTGTGTGTGTGTGTGTGTGTGTGTGTGTATAAATTAACCGCAAAAATAGCCATCTGGACAAAAGTATCTGAGGTTTGCAACAACAAATGCCACATAAATAGTCAATGCATTTAGATTAATAGACACTATCTTATGTAGCTGTCGAACAGCATTTTAGGCACATTCAGTCGTGATAATAAAATGTTACATTGCATATTACAAGCAGCACCATCGGAATCGCAACATCATTAGACGAAAGGTCCTTATTATTTTCTCTACATATTTAGTCTTACAACTGATACCAATTGTCCACGGGCGACAATCTGCAAGTTCCACACATTGTGATTACACTGAACATAACTAGCTCATTCATACATAGACCTTACATAATCTTTCTGATTTTCGATGCATAATAAATAAAGGCTTCCTAGGAAGTCCTCAAATTCTGATTTGCTGATCTCTGAAAATTATTATATTCCGAAATGCACTTGTTTGTTTTATAAATGAAAGGTCTCTAAAATTTAAAGTCGGTCTCCCTAAGAGACATAATTGCGCACGGCGTCAAGTTAATTTAATGCATTGATAATTACAGCCGTGTGTGTGTGTGAGTGTGTGTGTGTGTGTGTGCATACGATACAAATCAATGTTAAAGCGTTTTTAGCTGTGGGATTGTTGACCCCTATTATTCCAAGGGGTGTGCAGGGTGTGTATATAGGTGTTACTCTTCCCTTTATCTATCTATCTCTGACTGTGCGTATTTCCCTCGCAATTAGTTCTTATCACAGTCCCTGCGTGCATGTGTTTGTGCGCGTGAATTCGGCTTAGCATGAGTCTTACATTGCGATAACATTTTTTTATACATCATCGTTTTCTTTTCTTCTTTTTAACGTTCTATGTTTGAATTATCGATTTACTTTTGTTTTGTTTTCTTCTTTTTTATTTCTTTGCACAATTTTATTTGTTTTTTTTTTAATATATACTTTAATGCTTAGTAAGTTATATTTTATGGATGATAGCCGTTAGTCTATTTTAAATTATACGAAATATCTCTTACTTGGATGTATGTCCTGCGTAATTTGTAATGTATGCGCACACATATATGCACAAAGATATATAGATACTTGTTGGAGGTGGAAATATTTTTTAACTAATCTGTAGTTTCATCTAACATTTTAATTTTAAAAAATCACGCCATAAGAGTGGATTTAATCTGAAAATCCTATCCAGAAATATTAAGGTGTGTCTTTTTTATAACTCCATAACATATGTCAGTACAGATTAGTAAAGAAAGCCTTGCTCCCAAATAATAACGTTATTATATCAGCACGATCCGTCAGCATACAATTAACTGCGATCTTAAACAAAGCCACGAAAAATGTAAGCATTAAATATGTTATACTTGTTTTAATGAATTCACACCAAAACTAATTGACCGATCATTATGGATTTTAGAGAAAGAGGTTGAAGCCTTTCTTAAACATTTAAGATATTTACTATATTATCTTATTACTTCATTTACAAATAAACACTGTTTTCTTTATTTCATGGCCCTGTGTATTACTTTGAAGAAAAAAAGCCGGCAAAACCCGGGTAGTCTCTTTCCGCAACAGACTCATTAGGAGTTACTCGTTGATTTAAAGAAAAAATAAATAAAATATTTTGAAAGAGCAAAATTAATAAGGCGTGCGTATGAATTTTTACTGAAGGAGAAAAAAAGGAAGAACAGGGGGAATAGGAATAAAATAAAATATTTACAATTATATAAAATATGTTTACAAAAAGGAGTAATGGGGAGAGTTAAGATATTCCGAAATAAGTCCAATAATTAACGAATTCTTTCTATCGACAGATTGAAGGTCTACGTAAGAGAATGAAGACCGACTCCAAAATTCGGAAGTGATTTTTGGAGTCAATCTCGTGCAAAATTCTAAAACCCTCCATTTTATACACATTGGCACACACGCTGGATTTTCATGGAGGAGTTCGCCAATGGCATATTCTAAGGGGGAAAAGGGGGATAAGAGCGACAAAGCTAGCGCAATATTATTTTAGCTGGAAAATGTTGTCTGATTCGAGTCCGCAAATTTAAGGAGGTTCGGCCCACATAGTCAGCAGCGCACTGACAATTAAATTCATAAACTAGGTTTCTTTCTGTGATGTAAGGTAGGCCATCCTTTCAACCAGGGGAAATGCAGACTTTACACTAGGGACCAAACATTGACCAACGGACGGGAAGCAATTTGACACAGATTTTATGATACGTCCACTCAAACACTTCCCGATCTCCCCAATCCAAGGAGCCTTTAAGTATACAAGACACATGGAGGGACCAAAGACCGCATGAGAATTGTATTTCTTAACTTTATTTTTAACAATATAATCAATCAAATTCTCCGGATAACCGTTTTGAATGAAAATATTCTTGGAGGTCTTCAATTCGCGTTCTACTTTATCAGAAGGACAAATTCTAAGAGCTCAATACACTCATGTCTGAATAGGTCAAATGTTCCTGGAAGTTGGCAAAAATGAACGCCATTTTTTTATAGGCCGGTAAATTTCGGATTATGGTAGACTATTGTAAGAAAATAACTCTTAGTGCGTTCAACTTAAACGTCCAAAAACGGCAAGCCACCGTTATTCTCGTTCTCCATAGTAAATAATAACGTTGTTCAGAGAGAATTAAGTTTGATGACAAATGTGTTCGCCTTATTTCCAGAAGTAAAAGCTGCAAAGGTGTTGTTGACATATCTGAAATATATTGATGGCTTCGATACATCATTAACAATACCGACTCGTGAATCCCACAAAAATGTCAGCTTGTGCAGAGCCAAGAGGACTTCCCATGTATACCCCATAGATCTGACTATACGTAAAGTTGTTGAAGTTAAAGTCTACTGCTTTAGTACATATCATCATGAGTTCAACAAATATGTCTCTGGGGAAAGGTGGAGGTGTTAAATTCCTATTGTAAAGAGAGGCAGCTCAAATATCAATAGTTACATGTAGTGGGGCATTTGTAAATAAACTAGAAACGTCGAAGGAACATATGAAGTTATTTTCAACACCAGGTTGCAGCTCACGTAAATGTTTAAAAAAAATAAACGAGCCAGGAATGCAATTTTTAGTGTACAGAGCCTGGACCGGTTCTGTAATTGTCAATAGACATTGCGCTAGAGATTTTGGGGCAGACCCCGTCGTAGACAAGATATGTCTAAGCGGGATACCTTCCTTGTGTGTTTTAAGAAGGCTGTAAAGTTTAGGTCTCGGTGAACCAAAAGGTCTTACTTTATCGTATATCTTTTCAGTAAAATAACTTTTCCAATAGAAGTATAAAAGGTGCTTCTAGATTTTGACTTCATTTTCATAAGTATTATCGCAGGTTTCAACAGTACCAATACGACTAAACTTATCAGGAGTATTATTAATTTTTTTTCTGAATTCAAGTAGAATATATATTGCATTCATATTCTTAACACTTAACGAACGAACTGTTCACCGCAAACATCTGACACAACGCAATCGATTCATATCTATTATTTGATGTGCTTATTCATGCGATATTCTTGGAATCATATTAAAATATTGATAGCAAATAGATTTTTAATTACAGTTAAACTAAACATAGAGTTTTAGAATAAATTACAATCAAGTTAGACAAGTATATCTATTGAACTATTTAACTTAGAATAAAAGAATATTCATATACGGACCTTCATAAAAAGACGATTTCATAGTGTGATAAGAACATGTGGAGTTTTTATAAGTGCACTAACACTCATGATCAACTGATCCTAAAACAAAACTAAACTAGATGTTTATTCTCCCATAACAAAGTGCCCTTATTGATTTTATCTAACTAGTGTTCAGAAAATAATTTTTTGTTTATCTATTTCATTTTCCCCGCGTATTATTTCAGTCTAATTTGTATCAAAAGAAATGAAAAACAGATAGAAATTATTAAGAACATTTATATGCATATCTGTTGAGAATTATTTGCAGAAAACATATGCAAACATGATGCTTTACCCCTTCAGCACCCCGTCTGGCGAGACAAGGCTTTGATATATATCTTTTATCCGAATGATCTTAATAAGACAAACCTTCATCTGTCTGGCAAAATATCATCGAACCACAGCCTTATTATTTATTTACAGTATTGTTTAATAATAACATATGAGGGTTCAAAAATTCTGAAGCTGGCGATTTCGCCGAAATTATGAATAATAATCTCAAACAAATAAATGTTTGCTTATTTTTAAGAAACTCCGAGCCCAATTTGCTTCCGAACGTATAATATACGTATTTTATTTAAAAATTTAAACAACGTTTACACCACGGAAATCACAATCTTGATATTCTCAAACCACGTGAAACAAGCTTTATCTTTTTGAACTAAAAAAAGATTTCGCTGTTGAAAATAATCCACGGATATTTACTACTAAATCTTTTCTGTTAAGAACAGCATGAGTGGAGAAAAAAATTCTGAACAAAGTTTATTATGCTGAAAATATGAATAATAATCTTAAACAAATGAATGTTTGCTTTACAAAACTTTGACTTCAAACGACTTACATATATATTTTAATTTAACATTTAAGCAAAGATTTTTTTACGCAAAATGCTCTAACGCAATCCTCACAACCACTTCGAACTGCTATCTGTAATCTCAAACAAAATTCAAGCTCAGAAGTGGCCTGTCCCTCAAAACCACCACTCATTTTATATCAACTACGCTTATGTACAAGCTCTTTTCCTGAACTCTTTAATACAACAATTCGTTGTCAAATGTCAACCTACGATGCGTGCGGCGAAACAATCCGATGTTTGTGTACGGCATGATTTCGATGTTATTTCATGAGAAGAATGACACTTTCTCTCTAATGAACAGAACCTTAACATAAGTTATTTAACACCTCTAACAATGCTAAATTGAGCCAAAACGGCAGGGGCCTATTCGAATTGATCTTTGCTACGAATTACTTACCAGTGAGAGAGGGATAGAAATACATCCATAAGCGAGAGTCTAGTATAAATAAACTTGTAGTCCAAAAAGAACAGATTAATTAGTAAAGTGGAATATGTTAAAATCCTAATCGACATTGCTTTCATTTTCTTTTTTAAAGGGGTTACCACATAGCAAGGCCCGGAGACGCATGAAAGATAAAGGTCAGTTGTGTATTGTAGTGGTAATTTGGTATAATCAGAATATTTACGAGGATGTTTGAATAAGAACTTGTTTGCGTTGAATATGATGAGGACGATATTGCAAAAAAGCTTGCAAGCAGACCAGTTGAACAAAGTTCCACAGGCGGACTGTTCTGGAAAGAAAGCCATTTTCATGGAATCCATGATTAGGTTTAAGGACCGATAAAGAGTAAGGGATATATGTAGAGTAATATAGGCTATAGAGTGTTTTCTTGTGAAAAGTTGTTGGGAGAGGAACCGTAGATTGAATCTCAGTCATGAAAATAGCGATATACCAGAGACAAGATCGTAAGGTCTAATGTGTCTAAGAGGCTGCAGAGAAGAGAAAGGGATATCGGCTACTAGATTACCAATTTTTAAAAAAATTAAACTCTGTCAAAGCAGGATAAGAGCATCAAGCAGCTTCTGCCCAGATGTGGCAACCGTACTCTATCCTAGAACATATTTGGCTCTTATACTAGTAGAAAATGACATACACAATGAAAACTAAAGCGGGAGAATGGTTCAGCCATTATTCCAGTTACCTTGGCAACGGTTTTCATGCATGTGCTTCATTTCATACCCTGAGTGAACGTCATACTAAGAAGATTGCTAAATATGGTGCGTCCGCAAGGCTAGAGGTGGTCCTATCAAAAGCGGCCAGATATGGATCAGAGCTTTGGTAATAGAAATATAGAAACGTGGTTTTCGATGCATTAAAATAAACCAGTCACCCTTTTCTCCAGGAGTTTGGCTCAGGATATGAGTTTCTAATTTATGCGCATCAACTACTACTCTTATAAATCAATCAGAGAAGAATGGTTTAATAATTGAGAAGAGATGTTCACCTCTTCCGCAACTGGAGATCTTGTGTAGCAGGCATTTTTTGCAATATCCCATCCAATACCTTTGATATTTCAAGAGCAATTGTCAAGAAACCAAGCCCCTGTCGAAAGATTTTTCAGTCCTGCGAAATATTAATGTTAATGTGTAAATCTCGCAGAACTGAAACCATATTGAAAGTCCCCGAGGAGGTTGTTTCTGTTGAGGTGCTTGATTACTTCTCTGTTTATCAAACATTCCAGTAACTTACTCATAACACACAGGAGACTGACTCGTCTGAACTGAGAGGGAGATGATCCGTCTGTACTGAGAGGGAGATGATCGATCGCCCAAATCTTTAAATACGAGGCAGACTGAAGTGTCTTTCCATGTCGTTAGAAAGCATGTTTCCTTAAGATAACGTTTAAACAGTTTTGTTTTTTTTAAGTATGGCGTTATTTTTGGTTGAAGCTTTTTAGCGGTATAATTGGAATGCTGTCAGGACTAGAAGCATTACTAGGATGAAGATTTGTGATAAGCTTGGCAACATCGCGCGCACTTATTTGTATGTCGCATAGTGTGTTTTCAGACGCAGAAAGAATATGACGGAGGAGGCGGCCCTGATAGCATAGGGTGAAACTTGCTGTAAAATTCTTGGCAAAGCGTTTGGCTTTATCTGATGCTGACGAGATTCTCTCAGGTGCATTGATGATAGTGTGGATAAAAGACACGCTTCTGTTCGGGACCCTTTCTGTTATTCGCCGATTCTCATCATTAATATACTAATTCGCGCGAACATAGATTTTCACGAATATATTCATTGCTATTCATAAAAAAACATACGACATTTCACCAACCTTATTTAAGTAAAATATGTGTTTATATAAATCAGAGTCAGAGAAAAAAAATGTGCTTAACGGTTGTCAACCAGAATGTGCAGTCGATTATCTTTACTTCTGCCTAGTGCAAGAGCTACCGAATCTTCCCTACGACAGCCGACTCAAATGGTCTAACTTCTGCCTTGAGTGCTGAAAATGACGCGGGGTCTTATTTTATCCTACAATCTTATCAATGGGCATTATGATATACCTTGGGACATAATATATATCTATGTACCAGTAAAATGTCTACGCTTGTATTACAAGAAGCTGTTTCATCGTTGTGTTGGAATAAACTGTAGGGTGTGCGCTTTGTCAATTAGTGTCTCTGGAGCTTTGAAGGCATGTAATAAATACAGCAACAACGGTAAATTTAGAAACGTGCAAGGATACTGGGTCTTCTTCAGTGTAAATTTCAGCTATCCTTTCTACACATGAAATGAAAGCAAGTTTTTTTCATTTATTTTTTATTGTTTGTTTATATAATTGAAATGAACTAACAGAAAATGAGTTAAAAGAATACAGATTGGCTCACTTGAAGTTGCAGACCATTCAGATAAAGAAATCAGCAATGGATATTTTAAACACTTAAACAATTTTTTAAATCCTACGTATAATTCCGAATTTCTTAAACATGCGCAGAATGAGTTGTATAGCTGATATCGTCTGTCTCAGAAAACTACATTTTTCTTTCTTTTTTTTTTGGGGGGGGTTACTGCTCCGCGAATAACCTGCGACGTGCAGTCATGATAATGCTTACAATATCAAGGTGTATACCTTTCAAAACAAACACTCCGTCTTGTGCATGTCTTTTCGTGAAATGCTACTTTTATTTTAATACAGTCGAATGTAAAATTTAATGGGAACTACTATATAGTTTTAGTTGTTTATTAACATGTATTATTTTTTTAAGTTGTATCCGCATTTATTTTACAAATACTGGAATTGTAGTTATAGTATGCATATAGTTATACTAAAGTTATAGAGTATTTCTCCCGGAGATAAAGTTAGATTAGATTAAACTTCTGTTTACTGAAATGTTTATATTAATACTAAATCAATTTCCTTTGAAGAGAATACAAAAGAAAGCTGGATTTTTATCGATAAATGTTGTGTTTTTCTTTTCTTTCAATGTTAATCCTTGACAAAAGTGTTGCTAGATTAAGAGCAGCTGGTCTGTGAAAATATGATTAATAAAATACTGTGGTTGCATGTAAGATAATAGTTTTATGAAAGCAAATATTCAAAGATCTATTGAATATAGATAGAATATCTTTGAAACATGTACACCTTCATAAATTGTGAATATTTAATTAAATGGCCTAACATTAGACAAATATACCCATAAACAATCATGGGCCACCCATATAAATGACTATTTTAAATCAATAATATTTCTATTAATAGTAGATCCATATAATCCCACGGTATAGTAAACTAGCAGGTCATCCGGCTTTGTCTCATCATGAAATGTGCTTAAATGTTAGATTTTAATTCAGGGTATTTCATATTTGTAGCCAAAACGTTGACTTATCTCTCACATGTCTAGTCTAGCACCCAGTATCTGGCAATTAAATTTATTTTTTTAGGTAATTCTGGCAATGTACCCCTGCACATCCATACAACATCTACTTTGTCTATTATTCCAATAAACATCTAATAAATATCTATAGTTTACAACTTTTTATCTTTTATAACTTTTATTTTCTATTATTACTCTATAACTTTTATATTTTTATTATTACTCTATAACTTTTATAGTGTTGTTATTACTCTATGACTTTTATATTTTCATTATTACTCTATAACTTTATTTTCTATTATTACTCTATGACTTTTATATTTTGTATTACTCTATAACTTTTATTTTCTATTATTACTCTATAACGTGTATATTTTTATTATTACTCTATAACTTTTATTTTCTATTATTACTCTATTATTACTCTATAACTTTTATATTTTTATTATTACTCTATAACTTTTATTTTCTATTATTACTCGATAACTTTTATTTTCTGTTATTTATATTTTTATCCCTTTATTTTACCAACTGTCTATCCCCTATCTTATTCAATTAAGTTATTTCTATATTCTCTCTTAATAATGTACCCCCTCACAGTTATTATCTTACTATTATTCCTAATAAATTATATTTCTTTTAAGTACTGTTATAATTTCAGATACTCCCTTTAACATATACCGCCATAAGATAAGCCTTTTATCCCATGTAATCCCTTTCCATGATATAACCCATTAACACATATAATTAAATAAGCATATTGCTTCAATTCTGAGTACCATATATCCTCCCGTACATATCGTCAACATATAAAAAAACTACCATGACAGATATGCTATATACCTACAACGATTATGTAAGAAAACTATACTCCTCCTATATCAAGGGATTAATTACGGTCCCTAAAATCCTCAGAATGTAACTCTCGCTAGACGTCGCCTTATATATATATATATATATATATATATATATATATATATATATATATATATATAAATGTATATGGCGGTGAGTGTGTGTGTATGTGTGTGTGCTAGAACGTTTTAATCTTTAATTCTTAAGAATTATGCAGAATGTAGAAACAATGTGTAAATAAAACACAGCGTAATAGTTAAATTAAACCAATCATTTAATAAGATACTATAAAAATTAAATTAAATATTAATTAACACTTCTTTTTGAAAAAAATATGAAACTTATTTAAGCTTCATATAGTTGTTTACATGTCCATGATTTGGTATATTAAACACCTCGTATCAATAATTTTTAAATATAAAAAATAGGTATTTAATATTAATGTATGAGCAAAATAAAATGAACTTTGCAGGTATATAGAAGATTATTACTTTTTAAACAGTAAATGTTAGCATTTACTAGGGATTTCTTGCTTGCTTATATTTCCGGTTAAAGATCGATTTAAGAGGCTTGTCAATTTCAAACATTTTTCTCATATTTTAAAAACTTTTTTTTAGATAACGATGCGTATTATTCCGATGCTTCGGACTGCCGTACTAAACTTTAGTGTTAATTTCTCAAGTTTTGTAACCTGCGGTCTCTTTGAGGTTATCTTATCGAACTTGAGAATTTTTGAGTCGAAATTGAAAATCTACACATTAACTCGCCGGTGGTAGCGTGCCCTCGTTCCCTCAGCCATAACTACGCAGAAGTCCTAAGTAGCTCGCTATTATTATATTAATATCACCCGCATCGAGGATTTGTTTCGCGTGAAAGACTTTTGATTTCAACAGCGTTCATCTAAAACAGATCGGGGATTATATTGACCGCAAAGTTGTAATAATAATAGTTAAGATGATATTCGTAGTCTGAATAATCCAAATAATAATCATTAATTATTCCATTGTATTTTATCTCTTATTGTCTTAAGCGCTGTCAAAACTAGCTCTTTTATATATGTTGTCATGTCTAAGTATTAAATGTGATTTTTGTTTTTCAGTCGAAACATTAGTCTTTTTAAGTGACTCGGCTCATGCCAACTACGACTTCCACCTGCTTACAAAAGCTGATGGAGGGGGTGTCTGATTTTACCTTCATTCACCGTAATGAATATTCATACTTCTAGTCGGCTATCGATCTCAATTTGGGTTTTGTTTCTATAATAATTCGTTACATCCCCGGATAATCTTGTTCGAACATTCTAGGAGGTCAAATTCGTGTTAATGTCTTCCAAGTCCTAGCATGTAAATTACGTGGCGAAGTATAGATGCCTACAGCTAATATGTTTGGATAGCATAGATTTTGCAAGTGTTTCGGAATCAATTACTTTTATAACACTCGATTGTATTTTATTTCTTTCTGTCAGGGTCATTTCTGTTTCAAGTACATATTATTTATGCAGGCTTCAATTTCAGTTCAGATGTTTAATATCTGTGTACTATTCATCATTTAGATATTAATAGTGTCTATTTATCTGCATATAAAAAAATTTCTTCGGCATTAAATGTGTAAAAATTGTTTATTATAATAATGTTCATGGGGTAACGATTATCCTGGTTATCAATTATGCATGAGGATATAAAACTAATGATTATTAAAAACGATAATTCATAATAACGATTGCGATGAAATAAACTTTAAGGTTTTAAATGTTTTCATGATTATCTACTGAAACTTCTGATTGTTAACTAAGGTTTATCTTGTTTTATAACCTGAATTAAACGTTTCAAACTCGGCTGAAGCCATTCTCTCATGCTATAAGGGTGTGGAAACTGGCGAGTCTCAATTTCGAACGGAATTTCGAGTTATGATGTCTCTACAAATAATACCCGTTTTTTATGGTATCTCTACTACGATTATCAGCGACCGTAGTAATAAATTAGAATTAATTCTCTTCAAAGTACTTACAAGGTTCTAACTAAGTCCATGTGAACTACACGTTTTCATCCATTATCTCAGTTCACTATAGAACGGGGTTATCTTCAATTAAAATCTCTTTCACACGTTTTTTTTCTTAATTTGGAGCAATTGTAATTAATAAGCATTGACTGTTCTAAAATCCACGGTAAAGTTACAAACATTTTAAATCCGAATTTGAGAAAACATTATATTACCAAGGATAAAACCATCAATCACCGTGAAGTTAATAAGTCAAGAATTTTAAAAGATAACCTATGCATAACTAACGTAAAAGATAAACATGCAATGACATGCAGTGTTTACAAAGACTACATTGAACAAAGTGAAATTATTCTCGTTTTCTCTTATCAAACAGAATATAGCACACGCAAGAGAAAGTTTTCTTGCAAGGTATAAAAATGGTTAAAAAAAATGTTTTTTTTCTAAACTTCAATAACTAATGTAGAAGATTAAATCTGAAATTAATCATTTTTCATAAAGCACTTTTATAACTTTGAATATATAGTTTCAATTGAATCTAAGTAATTCGGATTTATTTGATGTTATGTGCAATTGAGACTTAAAATAATTACATCTGTTATTAAGCAATTAATTATAATAGATATAAAATATTCCATGAAAAGTATTTAAAAGTGAAATTAGATTTAAGATGGGCTCGAGCGCATTAATAACACCTATTTTCGAACCGCCCACGCCTGGGAAGATAGCATATTTTTACAAGAAAACAGTGATAAAAATAGAACTCCGTAGTCTGCCAGAGCGCTACAATAATTATTAAATTGCAGAGAAAAATAAAACTAAGTTTCCTCTTCTCTAAAAGTATAAGTCGATTTTAAGTGAATAGTTGAACAAATTAAAACTGAGGAGGTGTGTTGATCTCAACTGAAAGCAACATTTCACTACTAAGGCAAAGTTTCTACTCTTCCTTCCACGAAGAAGTATTTTTCATGTGATCAGTAAAAAAAATAGAACTCAGGAGATCTCTAAGGTGTTACAGAAATAACTTTCCCCCGTGTATTTAATGCTAATGCAAGTCACGAGAAACAACATTTCTGAGATTCTTTCTAATCTTTACCTGCCGACGAAATCAGTAAAATCAACATAATTTACTTAATTTGGCTTCCCTGTTGCAAGTGCAAATGTGGATTATATACAACAATAGAAATGAAGTAAAAAAGAAACAATTAGAAAAATATGTATGTTTTATAAATATTTATCTCATCAATAACATATTCCTATAACACAATAAAATGTAACTACTCTGTACTTGTTATTATTATGTTTATGATGAAATGAAATAACTCAGAAATGTTTTTTTTTATTTCAACCAGTCTTTAGATTCACATAACATTTCAATAAACTAAAGATATTGTAAAGTTGCATTCAATCGTCATTTCTCTGTATACTAACCAAAACTAAACAATGAAAGGAAAAAAAACTAAGAAACCCTTTTTTTAGTTATTTTTTTCCAAAATGGGTGAAACAAAATAAACAAAAAATAAACAAAAAGTAAACAAAAAATAAGCAAAAACAAAGGTAAGCTTAGTTACTTCATCTAACTAAATGTTTTTTTCTTTTCTATTTTAATTTATTTATTTACATTTTTCACATTACTTTTATTCTATAATAAATAAAGACATTCAAATATTTTTTTTCGCTTTTCTGGAAAATTACATTATTTTTAGTTATTTAATTTCATTGGTTTTGTTTTATTTTTCATTACATTGTTTTTAGTAATTATGCAGAGAAAATACCATAGAAATTCAAATTTGAGGTTTTTTTGTTTATGCAAATGTTATGTGAAACTACAGTCCTGTTTGTGAAACTATAGTCCTATTTGGAAAAATAAACGAAAAAAAATGTCCTATATTTTTTCAATATTATTAGGAACAACAGAATAAGTAAATAAAAATGATCTTATTTTATCATATTTTAACGTTTTCAAATGTTCTCATTCTTATTTATCAAAAAAATGCGGTTCTCTATTTTCCGTTAAACTGAGCGAATATATGCACGGATTTCAAACAGATACAGGACATTTTGTTTCGGGAGGCTCGACCTCTTTATACCAACATTATGGATCAACAAGAAAAGAAAACAACATCGGACTATTCTCTACTTAATAAAGCCATGTTTTTGCGAAAATTCGGACTTTAACAACAATGAAAAGTAAATTAAAATTATTTCATCATTTCATAACATGTTTAGGTTTTCAAATGTTCTCATTCAACTTTATAAAACTGTTTTTTTTTCTAAAACGTGTGAGTTTCCATTTCTTAAATTTCGCGCTTAAACAGAGCAATCATACAAACAAATTTCAGAACGTACCGATACAAGGCTTTTTTTTTTCTTTTAGGGAGGCTTGATCTCTTAATAACAACATTATGAATTAACAAGAAAAGAAAATGATGTTTCTGCCAACTATTCCTTTGGCCTTCGTCAGATGGTAACCGCGATGAGATAGGGACTCCGAATCTCCTCACTGCATTCTCAGCAATTACTTCCCTCCATAGTTGTTGTCTTCTCACCACGTTTTTGGCCAAGTAAGCCTCTGGCTGGCTTTGCGGAGGATTGAAACCGATATCTTCAAAAACTTCTCACCTGGAACTATAGAGATTCAATGTCTCTATCCATTACCCCACGGCCCCGAAAGATGAGGATAATAGTCCGCAATAAATAAATTAATAAATAATACTCAACTCAATAATGATCTCCAATTAAATAATATATAAGAAAAGAAAACTACATCAGATTTGCTTCTTCTTGATAAAGCCATGTTTTGGAGAAATTACGGACAACAACAACAACAACAACAACAACAACAACGACGACGACGACGACGACGACGACAAAAAAAATAAAAAATTATTTTATCATTGCATAAATTATAAATGTTCTCATCTAAATTTATCATTATATTTGTTTGTGTAGCCAATTAATTTAATTTAACATATTTTTTAAAATAATTTTGATTAGACGTCTTTGTTTTGAGAAAAGATATTGGGTTTCTTTTGTGTGCGTATCCAATCTTTATTCAGTTGTTTAAGTAGCTAGTTTATTGAATTTAACTTTTTTTCAATAATTTGAATAACACGTTTTTGCTTTTAAAATCTTTGGTTTAATGAAACTCTACGATTAATAGTAATAGTCTAAATTTAGAATCTTGATTGTAGTCGCACGAAAATAAATATTTTGACGGATTTTTGGAATGAAGAAGGTTAACCAGTTACCTAATGCCAGCATGGGGTGGGCGACAAATCTTACGACTGTTGCTGTGGGCAAACTCATTTGCTACACCACTACCTGGTCACCCGGATTACGTAAATATTAAAATGTTTTAAACTTATTAATACTAAATAATTTCTTCTATTGCATGTCTCTTTTAGAAAAGGTAACTCGTCTATTTTACATGTTTGAAATTAAGGAAGGAATCTGACATGTCATTGATTTAGTGCTATTGAATACTACAGTTCCTGACGGATTAGAAATGTTTATAGAGAGCATGCACATCTTTAATGAGTATTGTAATAAACATTATGTGCACAATACTTATTTAACTTTTCGTAGTTTCTATACTGACGTTTAATTTCTTACTGCTTTTCAATATTTATCTTGTAATAGACTATATATTAACTTATTGCATGTACACATAGACACACACATTACACACATAAGCGAACATAAAAACACGTATATATGTATATACCTACAATATATATATATATATATATATATACATATATGTATATATATATATATATATGTATATATATAAGTTTAGTGGTTATATTTAAATTCTGAAAAAACAACATATAGACACATATAATCGAATTAAGAATGTATTGTTTGACAAAAGGAATATATAGAAGTGGTTATGTTGATTTCCTTAATCCATGGATTTTCAATAAATGCTCATATCATCAGAGGAAATGAAATGTGATTCGCAAAATGTTCAGCTGTGAATAGGCATTTATTTTGCTTTTTGGCTAGGATCGGCCTGAAAGTATTACTGCAATAATATCTATCAGGATCTTTCATCTGATTTCTAATCAGTGTGTTATCTCGATTATATATATATATATATATATATAAATATATATATATATATACATATATATAAATATATATATATATTTATATATATGTATATATTTATATATATATATATATAAAGGAGATTAAAGCAATAGTCTAAAGAGCAGAGTGTATTTCAATGTAACAGTGAAATTACTAGTTTAATTAAAATACAGGAAAGAGAAAGTGCTCGTTGTAATTTAGATATATAATAAGCTCGATAGTTAAATATCCTAGAGCTAATTCAATTATACGTAATGTGATTGATAATTTAAAATTTTAAAAATCAAATTATAATTAAATTAAAAATCCGTTTCACAAGAAGGAACAACAACAAAATCAATTATCTGTACGATCGTTTCGGAAAACAGTGCTTTTTTATTGTGGTAGACATCCAGTTACGAACAATAATTATTACATATAGTTTTTAATAAGCAGGGTATCCTACTTAATATATATATATACATATATATATATATATATATATATATATATATATATATATATATATATTACGTTTTTTCGGTAGAATAAATTTCAATGCCTTCAATAATTTAAATATAAAACCAGTAAATTTTGAAATATATCACAAATAGCATCAATATGAATATTCCGTATTTAAGAAATAACATTTATAAAAATATAATTTTAATATTGTAGGAAAAACCTTAGAAAAGTTGGCATTATTTCAACTTATAATTTCAATGTAATAATATGGCCAAATGTTTCAATTATACTCATGTACGTTTGAACATAATTACCAGTTTCGTAATTTATTCAGCGGATTGACAACATAGTTGTATTCTAATTCAAATTAGTTATAGAAAATATATCTACTAAGAAAATAATGCAGGTGATTAAAGAAAACAATACTTTGAGTATAGCAAAATCATTGCTGACCTGTGAATTTAGATTAAAAATGAGAACTGTACTAATCACTTGTTTGAATCTTATCTAAAATTAGTTTGTGATAAAGTTATGTAATCATCTTCGTAATATTAATTTGTGGGTTGCTTACATTATATCATTCAAAGGTAACAATTATCTGCATAGCTATAATCTTCTGATAACTCCATTCGTTTCTAGGAATGTAAAGTAGATAAAAATGCAGGAGTCATTTGCACTTATAAATGTAAAATCAAAAATACGGCCAACCCTTTATAATGGAAACTCTAGCTATATCTATATTGTTGTCTCTCTATTTAAACTCTCTCTCTATATATATATCACTATATATATATATATATATATATATATATACATATACACGCACAAATAAATATGTATGTAATGTACGTGTGTATGTATATATTTCTGAAAAGCACGAATGTATAGTGCCATAATACTTATTTATTTGAATTTGTAAATTAGCTTATAATAAAATTATTAATCGAATTTTTTAATTGTGCTAAGTCACCATCTACCAGGGTAATGTACAGTGCCGGTAGAAAGAAGTCTGCAATTGTCATTTTTTCAAAAACTGCAAATTTAAGCTGAATTTTATGTAACTGTTTAAACAATTTATACCTCATTGGATTCGCCTTTAATTCCTCTATAATTTTACCTGTTCATATTTGACGTTTAATTGAAACATTCATGTCAATTAAAAAAAAACTTAAACTTGAGGAGGCATAAAGAAAATTCGCAGTAACAAATTCTATTAAATCCTGCTTAAACTATCCCCCCTAAATCAGTTTAAAATACCTACCAACATGCAACAAAGCATCTCTAATCATAATTGTTGTTTTCTAGATTAAACAACGTAAAATTTAGTCCACATGCTACGACTTTCTCTTAGTGATCTTCAGCAGCTCATTTATCTCCACCTTTCTGGTGTATCCAATCGAGAAATTTAAATGTGATGGGAAAACGGCACGAAAGAATGTGCAAAAGCACCAAAACACCAGAAGTGTTCGTTACGCCCCTAAATCTGGTCGTACTAGAGTCACTTCTAACAGGGAATATAATGCTATTAAGATCCGCCAACTAAGAAACAGATTTAAAACGGCTTCCCAAATCCAACAACTGTGCAATCTTATTAACTATGCTCTCTTTCTACTGTATAGAACAGATTAAAGGAATTTAATTCGCGAGGATATGTTGCAAGAGGCAAGTCAATGATTTCTGCAAAAAAGAGAAAGCTTGTCTGGACTACGTGAGAAGCAATGAATGGCATGACTCTTCATAGTTGTTAAAAGTGATTTTTAGCGTCGAAAGCATGTTCAATAGGCTAGACAGTGATGGTAAGCTGTACGGCCCTCGGAGGAAAGACGAAGAATTTAATCCTAGGTGCTCAATTTCAACGTTGCAAGGTGGTCGAGGTTCAGTTTTGGTGTGGAGCATTATTAGTACCAATGCTCCAGTCCCTGGAGCATTGGTACTAATAATGCTCCACACCAAAACTATCGCTTGCGAGATCGAATTAATTCAACTAAGTCCATTAATATGTTCACGGAGCATATTCCACCTTAGTTGGCCGGATTTTGGATAATAATCCCATTTTCATTCAGGAAAATGCTTCCACTCACACAGATGTCAAGAGATTCCTCAAAAACAGCTTATATATATATATATATATATATATATATATATATATATATATATATATATATATATATATATATATATATATATATATATTGGATTATTTTGGACCATTTGGAATTTACCCATTGGATTGAAATTTTACATTCGACCGTTTTGGATTTTACCATTTTTGGATTTTTACCCTTCACCGGACTGTCCATTCATGTGAAATCTTTTTATCATTTTTCTTTTGCCTCCTGTTCCCCTTACCTCACCCTTTTTTTACCCAAGTAAGATCTGTGACTTACTTGTAGTTTCATTAAATACTTTTATATGCAAAATCCGATCCTGCATTTTGCTAATTCCTGCCCTCTGATGTTAAGGAGAGTATTTCTTCGAAACTTCGCGGATTAAGGACTATCCATTTTGTGTTTCCTTTTTTAAAATGTATGACAGTATGTATATATATGTATGTATATATGTATGTATATATATATGTATATATATGTATGTTTGTATGTTTGTATATATATGTATATATATGTATATATGTATATATATATATTTATATCTATATATATGTATATATATATATACATACACATATATACATACATACCTAAATGCATACATATATATATATATGTATATATATATTTGTACATATATATACATATATAAAATTATATACGCATCACGTGCGCTTGAAAGCCAAATCACAACGTAATATTAGAAAAAAATAAACAAATATTTTACTTGCTTGAAATTTATAACATAAATATATTTCGGAGCTATACTCCATCCTCAATATATTTTTGTCGTTTTTGTTTTCTTCCCTTGCACTAGTATTAAATTGAGAAGAGACAAGTCTGTCTGTAAGGAGCCGGGTGTTTAATCTCAGCGGTTGTATTTTCAAATGATGGAACTGTGCGTAGGCAAAGCGAAATTAACGTACAAGGATGTACATTGAACTCACACCCTTGACATATAAATATATAGAGTTTCTATTCTAAAATTATACGGATTATATACAGATTATATATAGATTATACACACACAGATACACATATATCTATATGTATGTATGTGTATATATATATGTATATGTTAGGTCATGTTATATGCTACTGATACCATGTAACCCAGTACTACCTGCCTCATGGTCGGGTCACCGGCGACTAAACTGGTTCCCCCAACAGACTTTTTGGTGAGGAGGGTGGTTAGTCTCCCTGAAGGATTAAAAACAAGACCTTCCAAAGTTCAAATGAACCCTTGTTCGGGGTCAACGGCCAACTAGCACCGTGTGTGTTTATGTGTGCTGGGGTGGAGAGGGTTCCCGTAAGCCGTGGTTAAGGCAACCTTTCTAGGAGAAGCAAGTATCTGATTTTAAAACACCATAAAACGGGAGACCAGTATCTGGTCTGCAGTTTTACTTGTTGCTGGCTATCTTGCGCTTGCTTGTTGCTGGATCTCAACATTTTGAACCGAGAGAGAGACTTAGCTGTCGTACAAAGCTAAGACTCTGTAACATCATTTGTGTACAGATACTCCCTCAGGTATTTGTCTATTAAAATGGTTCTGTGGCCATGGAAGGCATTTTTGATGGGCTCACGGACTTTAAGTCCCTGAGAATGACACTTGTCCGACAAGACGTTGCAATCATATATATATATATATATATATATATATATATATATATATATATATATATATATATATATATAGCTCGATTCAAACGCATTCAAATAAACGTGTTATAATATTTGCGCAGTAATTATTCATATAACTCTTCTAATTTTACATCTATTTTTATTATTTATTTAGTGCTCGATGATTTCGTGAGTTTGCTTAGATTGAGTGCTACGAAACTAAGCGAAAACCAAAGCAAGTTTAGTTTTGTTTTGGCTCAATTAAAACAAAACTCAATTAAAAAACTCACTTAACAATTAATACCCAATTAAAACATAAATTAAAAAACAAATTTAGTCTGATACAAAAGTGTTCCTATGATTAATAAGGATTAATGTTACTTAAACTGAGAATAATATTTTGCCTTTATTTTTCAGACCTGAAATTTTTAAAGTATATATAATTATAAAATAATTAAGTATGGTACTTTAGAAGTTTCTCATAAAATAAAAAAAAAACATTTCGGTTTTCTCTTCAGAATAGCCCAATATATTTTCAATAAGTATTTTTCTTACAAATTACTTTTAAGGAAGAAAAACTTTTATTCTCTTAAATTTGAGAAAATCTACAAATGTTTGATCTTTTTCAAGGAACGTATAAACTGTATCTGATGAGTTGCTTGGTGTTTTGTTTACCATGAAAGTAAACATGTGTAAGGCATAAAAATATTTTTAAATAAAAATATGTATATAATTCGTAATTACTTTATAAAAATAAAATATAATTAATTTATATAAAAATTATAATAATATATATATATATATATGCATACATATATTAAATCTGATGTAAACATCTGATGTAATAATAACTCTGTTTATTAAATGATATATCGAATGTTAAGTCATAAGATTGAACAGGAACATATTTCGATGTTTTATTGTTGACATTTTGGGAAAATGTATACAGTTAACAGAATTATTTATATTAGGAAAATAACATTTATGGTAAATAGCATTAAATAAAAAATATATATGTGTGTGTGGGTGCATGTGTGTATGTGTTTGATACATCGAAACAGTCTCTCTGCAGATTATATATATATATATATATATATATATATATATATATATATATATATATATATATATATATATATATATTAGAGAGAGAGAAAGGGAGAGAGAGTTCCGGATATAGAGTTCTGGTGTAACTACTCAATCTCTTGAATGCGTCATAAATTCGACTGAGCAATTAAGCTATGAACTTTCTCATTTGTTGATAGATGTTTCGGAGAATGTATATATTTTAAACGGTCATAGTATTTTCCTATTTATTATTTAAATATGTAATATTTTCGAAATTATTACTTAATTCCCCTAGTATTGAAAACCATGTAAGTAATTGCTGAATAGATTTACAAATGGAATCATGTAAACCCCCACATTTTAAAATGTCCGTACGTGTATAAAATTGTTTTCGAACCTTTCATCTACATCGTTGAATTCCATTTGTTTTATTTGTGTTTGAGTTAATAAATTTTTAATAATATGAAATATATATGCTGTAAAATTTTGATGAAGATCAATCTATTCAGTTCTGGATCAAAGTTGGCGAATACATTTGGAATGCACAAATGGTTTATTGACAACAAGCTGAATTTTTTATGGTATAAACAAATAAAATGTCCCAATACTTTCGAAATGGTTGTGAAATTATACAAACACATTTTCCCCCTACAAGAGAAACATAAGTAACACAACATTAAAAAAAAAAATAATCCCAACAAGATGATTATCAACTGAACTAGTTTGAAAAGTTGCTCAATCATTTGCTTTCATACGTGGTAACTAAGATTTGTTGATGGCGTTTATCTTTATTTATTCATGCCATTTTCTCATTCTCTTTCTCCACTCTCTCTCTCTTTCTCTCTCTCTCATTATCTGTCTGTCTGTCCGTCTCTCTCTCTCTCTCTCTATATATATATATATATATATATATATATATGCATGTATATATATGTGTGTGTATGTATCTGCATGTGAAATAAAAGTTTAATTCGTCTTAAGTTGCTTAAATCACGAAGTAATTTTTCAAAAGCACTTATAAACAAATAAAAACATCAAGATTCTTTCATTTTTATGTTTAAAATCAATTACATTGTGAAATAATTTCATTCGTGAGTTAAGCAATTTGACACGAAATAAAATGCGCGCACACACGCACACGCACACGCACACATACATATATATATATATATATATATATATATATATATATATATATTAGATAAGAACTATGAAATATTGTTAAGGTTCTTGGATTATAAGTAATAATATAATGCTACTGGAACCTAAATAAACCTAATTACAAATAATTAATGTTTTATAATTTAATTGTATACATGAATAGTGAAAAGCCAAAACTTGTTCTTGACCAGATGCAGTATTAGATAATAACGTTTAAGGTAAAGATGCCAAGTATGTATTCCCCCATTTCATCCACGGATACGATGAACGATTATCAAAATACACTTTGACTTAAAGGATTATTTCAATATTATAATGGGAATATAACTTGTTCGCACGCTTTTGTTTAAAGTTGTCCTGTTCCGATATATTATTTACTTTTTTCTGATTGAGGACATGACAGTAATGTCGAACAATTTTACGGATCGTGTCAATTTTTTAAAATAATTAAATAAATACTTGTTATTACAACGTACTATATAAAATGTAAAATTGCATCATAACATATTTTATTACAACATACCTTAGAAATGTCAAAGTTTATCCACTAGGTTTTAATGTTTGTCTTAAATCAAAATATGCTCATCAATATGTTTACATATTTATGCAGGGTGTTCACTTATTAGCCTATTCTCTAGGGAAGAGTTACTCACAAGGTCGGCATTTAATATTGAAAAAAAAAAACTCTTCTCGAATAAGATGGATTGGAAGAAAAACACCTCATCCCCAAAATATTCACCCATTCCCACGGAGAATTGAATAGATATATTTCGATCAGAATTCTTCGTCAAGTTTCCATATTTTTTTAAAAGTAATTAACATACAAATAAAACAAATTGGTGTCAATTAGCCTGTATTGAACGGAAATCTGTTCGGTTAAAGTACATTTTAAAATGTAGTTCTTGACATAATTCCGTTTATAATTTTTTTAGTAATTATGTACACGGCTTTCGATACGTGAGGAGATCTTTATAGTATTATAAAATATCCACTAGACAAACCAACTATTAAAATAGTTTGGCTGTATTCTCGATCGAAAGTATTTGGCGCAATAAATTCACATTATTTTAGTGTCGTTTCATAGATCATTAATGTCAACACTTACATTGATCTAATCGGACACTTTGATTATTATGGGGACGGAATTGAATGAAAGTTTCATGTTTGCTAGAGTTAGATAGAACACCGCTTGATTATAAAAAAAACATACACATGTACATAGTAAGCCTAATCACTTGTCTCGGGAAGAAAACTGTTTTACCTAACCGTATTTTTTTTCATAGGAGTCACCACCTATTATGGTCCGGCGTCTACTGGAGGGTAAGGCGTAATGAGTATGCAGTATTCAATGGGACAATATCATAGTAATCGCTAGTAGTGGAGATTGGATTATTTAGGGGACGACTCATAAAGAATTTGCTGGCGTTGGATGTAAGACGACCAAATTGTAGTCAGCTGGAATTCAGGTAAACGAAATTTACTTATGACCATAAAGAAGTATATTTGTTGTTACAACTATGTATGTCATGTATTTTCCTGACAACGGCGTATCCTAACATTAAATCGACAGCTTTATTGGCAATTAAGTTATGCGTTATATTTCCCAAGAACTTTTGTAATTTTTTGTGTATTTTATATGTCGCTAAATAACTTCTTATTTACCAAATTGTTTAAGTTGAAATTTACGTATGAAAAATATTTTCGGATGAAAAAATAAATACACATATTAATTTGTATAAATAATGATCGTTGTAAGGATTCATATTTGGAATTGACGACAGAAGAGTAAATCTTACAATGGTCTGATGACTAACTATTAATATTTTAATTATCGTTTATGCGACGCCAGATTTGTGATAAATAACAACTAGACATTTGTTCAGCAAGTCATGTTAAACGTTGAAACTTCTTATTACCTCACGTAGTAACACCTATTAAATATAAGAAAGCACTCATCAAAACACGAGTAAAATGAGTCAATCCTCTGTAATCAATTATTTGTATAGGTGCCATTTTTCGCAAATATTTGATAGAAGTAAAGCACATTTAACACCCATGCAAATACGGTAAGTGCACTGGTTTTAAATAATATCCACCTACTGTTGCTATATAAGAGAGCATCTGCTTGTAAATAAAATATTAAAAATACCTACCAATTTTCAAATGATATAGAATAATTTTATTTAATTATTATATATTACTTTTTTTAACACAAGACAAGGCATATTGTAACTTGCACATAAAGGGTTACCATTTTGGGTCATGTCTAATAGTAGATTGTGTGCAGTTAAGCAGTGATATGTCTGTTTACATTACACTACTTCTGGTTAATACACTCAGAGAAACAGGAAACAGGGAGGGAAACAACGAGTTTTGCAGTCACAGGGAAGAAACTATTAAAGTAGATGATTTCTGCAGGTTATTACAGTCAGGGAAACATAAAGTGATTAGAAAGTATACCAGTATGAGGAAATAAACTAAGGTAGAAAGACTTTTAGTGCATAGGATCTTTTACTGTGAAGAGGTGGGTTTTTGCTGATTTTCAGGTTAATCGGAATTCCAATTGTCAAGCGCTATCATTTCATCAAAGCACATTCACTTTTAGACCTTGTCTAAATCTGAGAGACTGGTGGTCGATGCACCAGTCCAGATGTGACAATAATACGATATTCATGAACGCCTTGCATAATATCTTGCCGTAGTAATTTTCGTAACACAGTGGAAGATGCCCACGTTCATTTCAGTAGCCTTTAAATTTTAAATAACTGCTGTATGTGAACGTTAAATCGTAGAGATTTAAAAGTAATACATTTTCCTAAACCATGTCTTCACTCTCTAAGAAAAAGGATGTTTTCTAATCCTTATAGTTGTATCCCTCTCGTAAGCAGTTATACATCACTTCATCTGTTGAAATTGTCACGTGGTTGTTTTTGATCATTTTGATTTCAGGCCAAAAATTATGAGTTCTCCTTTAGTAATAGATGTGCTTATTAATCTGGAAGAGAGAAAAAGGGCAAAAGAAGAGAGATAGGGAAATAGTCTACAAAAAGCACATGATTAACACCCAGAGAGGAATTAAATATTTAATAGTACATGGTGACCCCAAATAAAAACGGGCCGCAACTCTAATTAGGCCTCGTTTCTTAATGTTTTGTCCGAGTGAAATGAAACTTTGGTCATAACTAGTTTATTATATTTAAAACATCACATCAAAACACTAGGGTTTTTGGCATTTTTTCTCCGTTCTACAGCATATGATCTAGATATATTTTCTATGTTTTGTGTTTTTTTGGTCACCCTGTATAACAAAAATATACTGCCTCGACAAAACAGAGGAACTATAAAATTATCACATGAGTGAATCTGAATTTTCTTTTATTGTTTGAAATAAATAATTATCCTTCGTAACCGCCATTCTCATAGAAAACTATATTGGCATAAATGTATTACTATCAAATATAACTTATATAACTTTGTTGACCGTCCAGGTAGCATGGCTTGCTTTAATATTGGATTATAATAAATACGTATTCCTCATTTTTGGTTGTTTACAATTTGATTAATATGCACTAAAGATACACCGTTTCACAAATTACTTTTTATACTGGAAACAGATATTTACGCATTTATATTTCAGCGTGATTTCTATATATAGGCGTACTATATATTCAAAGGGAGTCTACATTGAAGGTTTGAAGTCATGTATATATTACATTAAAAATCTATTATGGTCACCATTTTTGTGTTCCCAATTATTTTTATTAATAAAATTATCTTTATTTCCTTATGTAGGAATATCATTTAAGGTTGTTTTATTTAATTTATATTCAATTTAATTTAATTTAAATTATTATTAACCTACACCCGTTGACTTTAAAGATGTCAATAAGTTCATACGTTTAAAACGACGAGACTTATTTTCGTTTTAAACTATTTTCTGCTTAATATTCATAAATGAAAATTGATATATTTTATGCTTCCATAATGTGATCAACTTTCTAAAATATTGTAAGAAGTAAAGATATTCAGTGTATCTTATATGGTATGGGGCTAAATCTTCTGCCCGACAATATGTTTCAACCTGGCAACGCCAGGTATATATAGCAAGTACGTTATAGTAATCTAACTATGGCAAATAATTAAACAAATTATTATTCGTTTCGTATAGGTGGGATCGGTTAAGTAGTTTAATTAATTTGTGTGGAGCATAGAGTAAATTTACAGCATGTTGATTAACTCATTAAATATATTTTATATTATTGTATAAACATATTTAGTTATACGCGAATAATAAAAAAAGTTCTTGTTTATAAACATTAAAAGTCAACAGGGATTATAAACCAATTATAATAGGAATCTTGCATACATTTTACAGTCTGAGTATTTGAAAGCTATTTACACTTGAACAACTAAATCATATTGAACGGCCGATTACAATGATTTGATGGTTTTGTGGTATATATTTAATATTATGATCACACGATTCTAAACAAACTCATTATGAAAACGTGTTCATCTTATAAAAGAAAAATAAAACACAAACAAAATAGTTATTGTGAAACATACAGAACGCGGTCAGCTATATACAATATTTCTGACCATTCTGCTTTAATTACGAAATATGACTACAAAATGCATTGCGGTTTATTATACACCATACAAATAATGTAATGTAGTTGTTTATAATTCGGAAAACAAGAACAAATAATGACAATACAATATTTTGTCAACCCACACCGTGATTCCAACAGACGCTTATCGTTTACACTGAAGTCAATGTTTTTACATCACATCACTCCAACTCCGCTTCATTTTTATTTTTTACTTGCATAACTCTTGTACCGGCGTTGCTTGGAGAAAGTATGCCCCCACCACACTTGTATAAAAAAAAAAACAATTTAAGTAGGGTTGTTAGTGAAAGTCACCGCCGCTCCAATAAAATAGCGGGCACAGGCACCTCTCGCCAAAATGAATCTACTGTGGCTGATTACCGATGCATTTCATATATATTTATACATTGAAGTGTATAGTTTTCAAATAATAGCATTTGTTTAATGTGGTTAGTACCGAAAAATTACGGAATTGTTTAAAAGGAAATATATTGTGGAAATATGATTGTTGGGAAAAATAAGTTTGTGTTATTTCGTTCAATAAAATTTCGTATGTGTTTTCTTTTCAGTATAATACTCAAGAGAAAACGCAACTATTTGCTAGCTAACATTTTGTTATCTAGTAAGGAGATAACATCTTTAATATAGCCACATACAAACTTCTTTTTCTTTTCGGCATAATAATACAAAGAGGAATTGTGTTCTGTATTTTGTAAGAGAACTCTTAATGTAAGAGCCGTAAATATTTGGGAGCTAAACTATTCAATATATACACATATATGTAATGCGACGGTGTGAAAGATCACAAATCTACACGTAGTGTGTTTAATCTTAAACAAAGCTCGAGAAAAGTTTGTTTATGTTTTAACTTAGTCAAACTCGCCATCATAAAGGAATTACCAAATATACTTCCTTATTTCGTTAATTGTTTTTCTTTTACTTGTAATTTATTGTTTGACGCAAATATTTGGGAGCTGAACTCGTCAATACATAAATTCACATGCAATGTGATTTTTTAAAAATCACCAATGTACACGTAGTGTGTTTGGTTTATATTTTTTGATGAGAAATCTAAATACAAAAGACGCAGATATGTGGCAGACGGTTTGAAACATAACTAATTCACTCGTAGTGAAGTTAATGGTAAAATAATCTCAGGAAGATTTAAGTTGTTATGTTTTGACGAAGTAGGTGTCATCCTCATCATCGTATTCCGTGCGATAATATCGTAGAAATCGTTGGTAGTAAAAATTAGGTAAATTGAATTTCGTAAGGGGACTGCTCGTCCAGCACTTGTTTACGTTTTACTTGATCACGACACTACTATAGTCAGCTGGAAAGCTGACAAACGATAGAATGTTCCGCAGGCATATTGTTTTAAAAAGAAGTTTTTCTTTATGTAATCGACGTTTATATTTGGGCACGGATAAAGGAGGGGAATTTTATTAGTAGTGATTTCAGCTGGACGAGTGTTTTTCGTGAAAGTTTAACAAGGCGGCATAGATAAGAACTCAGTCGAGCATTTGTCTTGAAAATAGCGATAGAGCGGAGACAGGCTCGCAACGTCTCTACAATGGGGTATAACTTGAAGGGAAGAAAAAAATGTAATCCCAATACTAGGCTACGAACTCTATTTTCAACTCTGTCATGATTTTAAACTCTGTCTAGATCAGGAAGAGAGTAGGGTCAAGTATGGCTTCTTAAGAGACACGAGCATTAATATTCTTTTGATTTTTTACCCATCAAACAGTACTCATAAAACCATCAAAGAGAACTGATTAAATAATTGAGCAGACATTTCAAGCTATACAATAGCTGAAGATCTTGTGGAGTAGACCTGTATGTCATATTCTTATCAAAAGCATTTGATAAGTCGAAAACAATTGCTCTAGAAGCCTATATCGAGAGATTCGCTGATCGTATAGGATATCAGTAAGTACATCTAATGTAGATCTGGAAGACCAAATACTATATTGCATTACACTGAGGAGGCTATTTTTGCTGAAATAGTTTACCACTTCTCTATTTAACACATATTCCTGTAACATATTCATGGCGCATGAGGGGCTGATTGGCCTATTCTGCTAAGGAAATGTCAGATTACCTGAAGTGATAAATACGGAGCATACTGATGAGGTATTTCAGTGTATTGCGAATGATGTCTCCATGAGCCAACACTTAAACAGCTCGAATGAGCGCAAGATTTATATGTGTTTCTTAATTTTTGAAGCTAATGCTTTGACATGAAATATATTGGCTGTAATAAAATGCATACGATTTACCTTCCAGTTACGCCGACAGACACACATATATATATATATATATATATATATATATATATATATATATATATATATATATATATAAATATATATATGGGGGTTGTATGTATGTGTGTGTACGTATATATACATACATATATATGGATGCGTTTGTGAATTTATTTGCCAAGATGCATGTGGGTTCGTATGTGTACAACTAATAGAAATACATATATAAATATGATATGTATATATACATATTTCAACTCTATATCCACATATATATATACATATATATTTCTGAATATATATGTAAATATATATATATATATATATACATATATGTGTGTGTATGTGTGTGTGTGTGTGTGTGTGTGTGTGTAGGAGGCGGTATTATATATTAGTTTGTAGCGATCCGAAATCTTCATTCAGCAATAACAATGTCTTTGTTCTGTGTAAAACATGGATACATATTCCAATGGAATGAAAAACAACAAACACGTTTTTGTATAGAGGAAATGTTATGTCAATTTTGATGAAGATGTCGCTTCAAAGCAAATCATGGATGCTGGAACCCTCTCTATATAAAACAGACATATACTAACCTCTTTTCACGTAATGTGCAACACATTTTTTATCCAAATTGTAAGGCCGAATGAATACAAACGAGTATATGATTAATAGAACCATATAGTGCGAAAAAATAATTTTACCTTCAGAGTGTCATTTCTCATTCGTAAAACACAAGTCCAGTCATCAATCCGAATCCAGCAATTGCAAAAAATATCTGAATTATGGAACCTTTTTTTGCGAGTTCCCTTCCGAGAATTTCAATAAATGTCACGTAAAGAAACGTGCCAGTCGCGAGTCCATTTAAAATTGCTGACGTCAATGTTCGAATCAATTCATGTCCTTTTATCCTTCCTATGCAAATGCCGATAATCATTCCGGCAGGTGATATACAAGCGAACAGAAACATTAACATTATTGATCTCCTTATCGACCATAAGGAGTACCCAAAAATCTGCAAGCCTAGCGTGAAACCAATGAGTATTTTGTGAATAATAACAGCCGTGAAAAGAGAGTATAACTGTGAAAGATCTTCCTGAAGCCCAAGGCTTAGTCCATCAAAAACAGTATGAAGAGAAAGAGCCAGGAAGAGCAACATTGAACGGATCACTGTTTCCTCGCCATCTTTGGTTGGGAGCGATAGGTGATCGTGTTCGGATTCATCTCCAATAGTGTTTGCACAGGAATCTGTTGGTGTAAATTGGTCGCTCGTTGAGGCAATTGATTTCCTGTCAGTTTTTTCGATGTGTTCATTATCGGCATATGTATTCGATACAGCTCCATATTGGCTCTTATCATCAGGCCAACGATTTGCTGTCAACGAGGCACTCTCAACGTTAATCTCTTTATTTAATGTATTGTATTGCCCCTGGCTTTTGCTCAACTGCCTCTCGCTTTTGTTTCCGTTCATCATATACTGGGATACAATGATCTCGATGATGACAACAATGAAAAAACCGATGACAACCAGGAATTCAGTTGCCGGGAAATCCTTGTGGTATTTCAATTGTAATAGGCAATATGCCATCTGCCTTTTCACTTCCGGCAACAAATGCATGAAACATACACCGAGAAAAACACCACCGCTGAACATATTTAGACAACTGAAAATTAATCGCATGTGCCTTTGTTTATTTATATCATAGTTACCCCCTTGCTTGCGAACATATCGAACTACAAACCATGGTGCTATGCCCGAAATCAATGTAGTGAATAAGACAGAGAAGAGCACAATGCATTTGTGGTAAATAAGCGTCATTGTAATATCCGATTTCTATTTCGAACAATGAATAATGTTATTAAAATAATCTGTCGCATTAGAAGTCAGATGGTATTATTTTGGATCCGATTCCAGAGAAACGTGTAATTTCATTCTTCAGATATTACATCAAATGTGTGTTTAGATCCAGACGAACTGTAAAGAAAAGAAATTAAAAAGATGTTTTAGTAACCAATTCATACATTTATCAGGTAATATAAAGCTCGTTTTTATTTTGATATCCGATGTCAAGAACAAATACTTTGAATTTGAAGTTGATTGGCGAATCTTTAAACAGCAAAATAAAATCTGTGAAAATATTCATAATTTCTTTACACGGTTGGGGCAGTTAATGTAAAAAAGCTAAAAAGACCAAATGAAAAATCAGTTTTTTCTGACCCATTATCAACTACGTTTTCCTTTTCCATCTATTTTGCTCTTTCTTCCTTTCTCTCTTTCCCTCTAACTGGCTCTTTGTCTCACTCTACTGTTAAATTAAATGATAACATCACTCATTGTGATGCTCTCTCTTATTTACCATTGCGTCCTCCGATATATTTTCTTTTTTTTATTACGTTTGCCGAAACATAGAATCGGTAGCAAGAATATTAGAGACCGTATAGAATGCGTGCGGGTAATCCGGTTATCTACTAATGTTGTTTTATATATGATTAACGAGATGTGATTCAGGAGACATGTATCAACTAAATAAGTAATGGGCCAGTTGATAATGGTTCTTTTTAAATTAGCGTTAATTAGACCAATTAATATTGATGTTTTTAACGCATCTCAATAATAAAAGCGTTGACTCCAAGCCTATACGTTATGCAATTAAAATATGTAGAAATCAAAGATTTAGAAAGAGCATACTGATTAACTCAGCTTAATTATAAAAATAAGCGTATATATGTTTGTTGTTTCTATAATCATTAAACATAATTTGAAGAAGGTTAATAATAATAGCAATATAGTAACGGTAATAATAATAATTTTAGTGAATTAATAATATTTTTTGGAGATGAGTAATGTGTACTATTTATTTTAGTTTAATTATTTGCGGACTATTAACCTTATCTTCAAGTTGTTGCTCACGACGTTTCGGCAAATTATCCTTCTGGCCTTCGTCAGATTGTTTACGGCGATGGGATAGGAATGTCGAGTCTCCAACTGCATCCACAGTAATTACTGTCTTCCACAGTTCATGTCGGCTCACATCGTATTGGCCAACTAATCCTCTGGCCGGTTTTTGGTGGACTTGAAACCGCATTGTCTGGGGGTAGCGGTTTCACTCCCACCCAAATAGGATTAGTGGGGTAAAGCGTGGTGAGACGACAATAACTAATTATGCCATTTATTATATTAGTGAGGCTCTTATTATACTAGTAAATTCTCAAATGAAACTATTCGTGGCCAAGTACAATATTACATATCCGTGCATGTGTTAGTACTAGAAGAGAGACCTGATGTTGGCATGGATTTCCTGGTGATCAATGAATGTTTCACAATCCCATATTTTATTGCCATCAAAATTGGTGAAGCCGCGCATTTTTCAATCAAATCGATTGATAGCTTGCCCTAGTTTGAGAGTCCCCGCGATGGACCGGCAGAAGCTACAAATATCTCACCGCAGTGACTTAGTTCCCACTACATTGTAGTCTACATTGCACTAAAAACAACCTACTGTTCCATTTATCAAATTATGTTTTATATGTAAAGGCTTGAAATAAAGTTTAAAATGCAAAAGTCGAGTATTATGGTGCAATTGTGATTTAAACAAAAACATTAATTTCGAATGAGTTCCTGTTATATCAAAGAAACTAATATTGATTTTAGGTGTCCAAAAATTTCTGCTGGTGTGGTAATAACACATTTCGAATTCACTCGTGATATAAATGTGTATAAGATATTACTTTAATTAAAATTGGGTGTTCCTTCTTTCATCAGATTTTTCTCGGCTATGGATAATCCATATTATCTATAACATTTCGCTACACACCCTTTCTAAGAACACTACCAGGCTAATGAAGTACAGTAAAAATAAGACCCAGTCGTTTTCGGTCAAAATGTGCCGAATTCACGCGCACGCACAAACACATAGATTGACAATTTTATTTTTATATAATAGTAGAGATTTTATATTTACAAGGTTTATTAAAAACATGTAATTATTCAATCTATCATATTGATGACCTTGAATACAGTTGATTAAATGTGGCTATTCATATGATCATAAAAATAAATTAACGCATGAGCTATATGTTCAATCAATATGTTTACTGTAACGGTTTTTAAAACTTGAACTATCCTTTGTTCAATAAATACAATGCAATAAAAATTATAGAATATTGGTAAAAAGGTGACGTATGTGAGTCACCCGTTAAGATTTTCTTCGCGTATGTATTTAAATAAATCAATAAAAACAAAAACCGAAATTAGAGTTTCTCTTTGTTATACTTCTTTCTCTCTCTCCCCTTCACACACACACACACACACACACACACACACACTCTCTCTCTCTCTCTCTCTCTCTCTCTCTGTCTCTCTCTCTTTCTTTCCCTCTCTTAAGCTGTATTTCTAACTCTTTACATATTTTCACCACTAAACTTTGAGTTCAATACTTTAATATCTAGTGATATTCCTTTTAATTTACAATAGGTAATAAAATTGAATATATTGTACTTTCAGTGTTGCTCCTCACTATAATTTTTATGGCCGGGAAGGGGGAAAGGGGATACAACCGTAGCATCAAAACTTATATATGAAACTTGGTTTGAAAATACAGTTTTGTTTTTAAATGATTGTCAGAAAAATCTCACCATAGAATATTATTTTTATCTTTAAAACGCCTTTAATTTTTCATGTAGTTTCGTCCTATAGAACCAAAGAGATTTGCATTGAAATATTTTATTTAGCTACCAGATTATATATATATATATATATATATATATTAATATTTAATTTAGCTACCAGAGAATATATATATATATATATATATATATATATATATATATATATATATATATATATATATATATATATACATATATGATATCAACGACTGCATAAATTGTAATGACCCTTTCTGCATTTTTACTTTTTCAAAAATATAAAAACAGAAATAAAATAGACACACTTCGAAGTACAATGAATGAAAAACTGCCACTATTGCAAAATTTTAGTGCGTGTACTGATAACATAACGTATTACATTGTTAATATCGGAACATCTACTTGTTTACTGAAACATTAATTTTGATATTCGTTTTCAGCAATCCCTAAAAAGTTTGTTTAAGTGCCAAGTAAGTTAAAATTTACAGTTAATGTTATCAAAAATAAATTAAGATTGTTGATAATTCCAATATTTTCGAAACCTTTGAATTGTAATTAAATTACTGTTATATAGCATGCAATCAATCGTAGTCTCCTAACTTATAAAAGATATTTTTTTGCTTTTTAGCCATAATATCAAATTTCAATTACTTGCGTTTACCTTGTTTATTCATTTATAATCTTTCAACGACAAGAACAATTATGTTACAGTAAAAAATGAGAAGTTTAACACTGCGAAGAAGAAATATTTTTTCACGACTCACCACAATATTTCTACTTTGATTTCTTACATATTAAATAAGTTATAATTCACTGGTCAATAATGGTCCTGGATATGACCTTAAACTATATCCAATGGATGAGGCCCCAGCTTAATTGCCATAGCTCTCAGCTCCACTCTGACCCGGAGTATTAGTACCTGTTAGGGTCCCAACTATGCGTTAAATAGAAACCGACTTTAAAACAAGAAATATATTCTATTAATTTTTGGGGGTTTGTATTACTGTACACATAGATTCGAAAAAGTTGTCAAAAAACAAATATATAACAAATAAATGTTATCAAATGCAAGATAAGTTACTTTTCTGCCAAACTGGATATATTTTTTGTGTTTTTATTCAATGTAACATATTTATTCAGCTCGAAAAACATACAGTGTTTACCGATGTATTCTAAAATTCAAGATGGCGTCTCACACCCTCTTTAACACCGCAAGTTTGGAAAAAGGTGTTATAAAGAAAAAAACTATTCAAAATACTATTAAAAACCCGCCGAATATATATCAACCTATGTCACGGTAACATATATTGAGCGAGTTTTTAATAGTATTTTATCCGGTTTTTATTTATAAGACCTTTTCCCAAACTTACCGTGTTAAAGAGAGAACCAGACGCCATCTTGAATGTTCCAATACATCGGTAAACACTGTATGTTTTTTCGAGCTGAATAAACATGTTACATTGAATATAAACACGAAAAATATATCCAGTTTTGTAGAAAAGTAACTTATCTTGCCTTTGATAACATATATTTGTAATATATTTGTTTTTTTGCAACTTTTTCGAATCTATGTGTACACTAATACAAACCCATTTTTTTTTCAAAATCTTTGGATTCGGCATTAAACAACCTAAAAAGGGTTGATATGCCGTAAAGCAAAAACAACCAACCAACCAACCAACCAACCAACCAACCAACCAACTGGTCAATAAATTATAATTATCTATACTATAACAATTTAAATTTTATTAATTTAACTCAACATTATAAAACAGTTTATATTACTGAGCATTTTTCTCGCATATTAAATGTGTAATGATAGGCACATAGTACGGTTTCAATTATCAAATCCAAGGAGCCACCATAATTCCATAATTCCATAATTCCATAATTCTCAGTCGAAAATATTTTTTGGAGTAGCTAGATTTATCTAAGTACCAATCAATACTGTTTTAACTTTCTTACCGTGCGAAGGCAAATAAAAAGATTTACAGAATTGCTTGGACACAGCGACAGTGTGAATAATATTTCAATAAAAATAATAAAATATAAACCAGTATAAAGTAACTTACCTGTAATTGATGAAAGACAGTTTTGATAATTTAAGCTTCCTAACAGACATCGGCAGATATACCAGTCTCATGAAATGCTGAGAATCAAAAAAGAAATAAGGATAGTCCGAGTGCCAATGGGCAAGTGTCTATTTATCATAAACCATGGCAAAATGTATACTATGATAAGAGCGAAGGTCAGACCGGCATTCATACAATGTAAGCTGATACGAAAGATATATTACTTTTTGATGGGGGTGGGTGGGGGTAACCGTGTTTAGAAAAAAAAAAGACAGAAAAAAAGACACATTGGACGAGTCACAAAAACACAAAAAAAAAGATAGAGAGAAAAAAGTTATAAAAAAAATAAATATAAAAAGATAGATAAACAATTGTAGCGGAAAAGAGAGAAAGAGAAAGAAAAGCTGGCAGAGATAGTGTGAAAAAAGAGGACGAGGGAGCGCGTCATTGTACGTTTGAGTTCTTGTTTATTTATATTAGAGATAAACAATGTTAATTACCAAAGAATGAAAGTACCGCTATAAAGAACAAGAGAGAGAGAGAAAGAGAGAGAGAGAGAGAGAGGGGGGCAGAGGCAGAGAGAGAAGAGAGAAGAGGACAGAGAGAAGTGAAATAGACATTAAAAAAGATATATATATATATATATATATATATATATATATATATATATATATATATATATATATATATATTAGCAGGCTGCCCGGTCGTAAAATACGCATACTATGTTTTAATTCCTACAACAATTGAGATATGTGTATGCGAGTATTATGTTTTTTGGGGGTGGGAGGGAGGCCCTTTTCTGAGCAGTTAATTTCATAAACCAAAACCTAAGGACAGTGAGTCAAGTACGATAACCATTAGGCCGGCTGCACACATCTTTAAACAGTGTTTTCGAACTTATTTATTCTTACATAATGAATCTGTCATGGGAACAATTTACACATGCGCATTCGTGAAACAGTTGGAAAATGCATAAAAGTTTGACCCCTTAACAGCCAGTTTTTTTCCGAATGAAAATAGATTTTTTATTGCTTATATCTGTATATCCTATATATCAATTTCAAGTCTGTAAAGCAACAATCAATTGAGTATATAGAGTAAGAAATGTCCTCAAACACACACACATTCTCAATTATATATATATATATATATATATATATATATATATATATATATATATATATATATATATATATATATATACTAGGAGGCCGCCCGGCATTGCCCGCTCGTAAATACACATAAATATACTGTTTATATTAGTACAGAAACTGTATGCGAGTAGTATTAAGTAAAAAAATTATATTCGAGCTGAGATCGACTCCGAAACCTAAAAACATTCAGTTAAGTACAATTACAATTACACCAGATGGGCATAGCATTTATAGACGATTTTCTTAAAATCTTACTCTTGACATTAAAAAGCTGTCAAGTTTTTTGACCGCACAAACGCAGTCGTAAAAAAGTTTACGAATAGATAAAAATCCGACGTCCCCCCCCCGACCCAATTTGTTCATATTCACCCCTGTACCAGCTTTTCAGCTGTAGGATTATCCAGCATACCATATATTAATCCTGCAGATCAAAAATTCGTTCACCATATAGATTGAGAAGGAACGTATACGCACGTTCTCAATTATATATATATGTGTGTGTGTGTATATATATATATATATATATATATCTTTGAAGAAAGAAACGTAAGAGCATTTTCATGAAATCTAAAAATGTCTTCACATGTAAAATATTTCGTAAAAAAACGATAGAAGTCGTTAGTAACTATCACATAATCCACTTAAAACATATGGCATAGAACCCCATTAAAATTAAAATATTTTGAATATATTTATACTATTGTTATTATATGAATTATAATTTTCAGGGAAGATTATAGACGGAATCCTGGATCTTAAAGTGCATATAAAAATGGAAAAGATAAACGATAGAATAAGAGATAGATAGATTACTATAATAATTATTAAATACTTACAGGCACTAGTGTTTAATCCTTTTGGGAATGATCGGTGCAGGGTGTCACGATAAACACCAGTCGATAAAGTCGAACCTGGCGACAAAACCCATCCCTGACTTCCTAGCAAGGATCTACTCAATTCGGCTACCGCAAGAAATTATGTAGAATTTAATGTTTTTGACATCTGTTAGAGTGATCTAGTCATTATATGATGATATTATAATATACACACACACACACACACGCACACATAGATATATTTATCTACGGATAAGCGGTCACACGCACACATACATTGATTATTTTAAAGGAATATGAGATAGTAATATACACACATGCATATATATATATATACATATAAATATTGTGTGTACATGCGCATGGGTATACCCTTAGCCACGACCGCTCGCTGACCTTCTCCAAACGATAAACAACAAACTAAAAATTAAAAATAAATAAACCGAATCATAGCCCCCAACCGCCTCCAAACATAAGCGAACACCCAACAGCTCCAAAGAAACTCACCAAGAAATCACCTCACATGCGAGACGCTAAAAACTTTAACACTAAGACTCAAATTTTAAAATACTCCCTCCTCTCACCCCACATATTCCCCTTTCCCCTCATGTATCCGTGTGCCCTCAGTCACACCGGAAATGAACCTCACAAACTCTCCCCACAAGTTCGTTAAACCCTAAAACTAAAAAATTATCGACATACCAAACGCCCCCTCCTTCCCTCCTTGTTCCCCTCCTCTCTTCCTCTTCCGCCCTCCTCGCAACCCCTTTGACCTCATTCACTCTTCCACTTTTTCATCCCAAAATAGCGAATATTTCTGTAAAAGTCTGAGGACACTACAGACGGCCAAAATCGGCCGTGTAGCCGAAACAATAATGCAACTTAACAAAAAGATACGGTAATAAAAAACTAAACTATATATATATATATATATATATATATATATATATATATATATATATATATATATATATGATTTTCAGAATTTGAGAGATTGTATATAATAAATTCCACAGCCAAACAACGTCGCAGCCCACAAGAGCCATGACAGTCAAAGAACCGGAAGTCCAAGACTCGAGTTTCGCCCTCATTTTGGCTCATCAGTTAGACACATCCGAACACAGGATTCGAAACCCGAGCCTCTAGCATGCAGGGCAAGCACTCTATCAACTGAGCAAACGCCCTGCACACAAGAATTTCTATTAACCAACACAGATCAAGTAAACCGCTCCGAAATCCGACTGTGTGATGAACCTACTTTGTCTCAACAAGGGACGCGGTCATCCAACCAGCTAATAACCCCAATTCAATGTCTCACAAATAGGAGTTTTAACTCAAAAGGACGATGCCATCCAGCAATGCTAACCAAGCGAGCAACTTATGATAGAATTTTCAGAATGTGAGAGATTGTATATAATAAATTCCACAGCCAAATAACGTCGAGCCCACAAAACCCATGACAGTCAAAGAACCGGAAGTCCAAGACTCGAGTTTCGCCCTCATTTGGGCTCATGAGTTAGACACATCCGAACTCAGGATTCGAAACCCGAGCCTCTAGCATGCTTATATATATATATATATACATATATATATATATATATATATATATATATATATATATATATATATATATATATATAAAAGCATTTCCAAAGTAACCCATATCTAGTGCATATATATTAATCCCGTGCTATAATTTCCATCAAATATACGTTTGTGAAACTCACATGGGACAAAACAAAGTACTTAGTGAACATAAAAATGAGCATGGCGATTTTTATAATTTTGTACTCCTTAAATTTACTTTAAATAAATCACCGTGAAAATAATACAATTTTAGTTTTGAGCATAATAATTTGGGGGAGAAATTACACATGAAATATATTAAGATTACTAACAACATTTGAAGTGTAAACATGTGTTTAATAATGTATTTTATTTTATTCTACAAAATCTAACAAAACATTCTTTTTGCCTAAGGTCATGCCTGTAAAACACTTTTAATAATCTAAATGTAACTAATCGCCCAGTTGTATCAAAGATATTGTAAAAGAGATATCATTCGTTAATACTTAATATAACATGTGTAATTTTCTATAGAATGGAAAAAATGTATGATTTTGAATAAGTCGGTATGAGTGAATTTGATGAACATAATGTTTAACACAGAAGAATTTAAAGATAATTAAATATGAGTAATTGTGTTATCACCACTGTTTATGAAATCCTCCAGAAAAAACAACAAACGATTTTACTAGTCCGCCCAAGAAACTTTCTCTTGTTTTTGACAGAAAATAACTTCTAAGCAGATTAAGTTTAATACTGATCTGTAATTTAGTTTCCGACCAATTCGATATAAACAAAATTGTTTTATATATATATATATATATATATATATATATATATATATATATATATATATATATATATATACTTCATTCATTCACATAAATTTAATATACGAAAGCATAGATTTATGCGTAAACTTTAAGTATTTACTTCAAAAGTGCTCAATACGTAGGTAGAGCTAGTTAGTAATTTATAAAATATATATGGCGATTAAGCTACACTGAATCGAAAGAAACCCCGAATAACAAGAAATATTCAAACCCCGATACTATGACCACAAATGTACATTCAAAAATAAAAAAACACCGTATAAAAACAACACTAGCGAATAAATACTGGGAACTCAAAGAAAGCGGACATTCACCGGTAGTCGAATGGAAAATAATGAGACAAGCTACCACATGCAGACATTTAGACGACCCATGTAAACTATGCCTCCATGAAAAATTTTCTATCCTGTACTTTAAAGAACCTCAAAATCTATTAAACTGTAGGCGAGAAATAGCAAGCAACTGTGTTCACAAAATAAAACTTACTCTAGGATAGCGATACAATATAGCTTTAAAACTAACAATAACAATAGAAAACAAACAAATTAATAAATTAAATAAAAATGAATATACATAAACGATCACACACATATATGTATATATATATGTGTGTGTGTGTGTGCATGTATGTGTGTACACATAGGTATATTTATATGTAAAAAAGGAGAACGTCTACCTGAAACCACTAACCTAGTTCTAAAACAGATCCTTTGTTTGATAAAATGCATGCCCATTGGCTGATAGGAAGGGGCGCGGTGGATACTAGACAGCTGATTGGCTAACCAGAAATCCTCAACATATATAAACACAAGAAGCAACCACAGAATTCGCGCATAAGCCTGACGAATCCTATAGGTGGATGAAACGCAGAATATTCAGTGTAGCTTAATCGCCATATATATTTTATAAATTAATATATATATATATATATATATATATATATATATATATATATATGTGTGTGTGTGTGTATATGTATGTATATATATGTATGTATAAGTATGCATATATATATGTATGTATATGTATATATATATGTATGTATATGTATGTATATCTATATGTATGTATGTATATGTATGTATATATATGTTTATATATATGTATGTATATATATATATATATATATATATATATATATATTAAGGCAGCATTTTTTCATTCAAGCAAATATTATTAAATACAACGGAGACATTTTGTCTTATAATTCTTTTTTTTAATTTTTTCAATTTTTCGTATTGTCTTTTTTGTTTCAAAATCAAAAATATTAATAAAGGATCCATACATGTTGCTGTTACGAGCGCTTTCGATTCGTCCATGAATCATCATCAGGTGTTAAAAATACAGGATTGCGAAAATGAGGATTAAAAATGAAAACTAAAATATATATAGTCAGTGATGAGTTAAAATAAAAGTCGTTTAAGAATAAAAGTCGATTAAAAATTCGAGTGTTAAAACCAGCAAGTTCGTAGACACCATGTACGAAGTCCGTCCAACACGGACTACGCAAGACATTTCAGAACGTTACTGCTTTTTTGAAATGCAATGTCATTTATATTAGGTTGAAGAGTTCTAATGTACGACGCTTAAAGAATCTTTAATTTTTGTACATTATTTTCCCGTTGTATAATTTTTGTGTTGTCAACGAGGACCTTTCTAACATTGGAGGGGGGACAGCTATGTTCTTTTTTTTAAATGTTTGTAAATCGCGCTTGTGTCGTTCAGGTGCATAGTTATTCGCCGGGACAACGTTGTTGTTGTATGCCCAATGTATGTATTATTTTTGGAGTTACATTCTCCAATAGATCATTTAAATTTATACACTACATTGGTTTGCTCCAACGTTTTTATCGCCGGTGAAGAGTTGTTTTTAACCACAAGGTTTTATGCTCGAAATTTCCTATAATAGATAATAAATTTAATTTTAAAATAACTGTCAACAGGCGTCAAGTATCTTCGTATAATATTTTATATTGCATTTTCTTCGATTCTGAAATTAGGCGTCATTTGATTTTGGTAAAATATATTAATGGGGTTTGCATTGCGGTGTTGGCTAACGTTATTATTCTGGTTATCGGAAGATTGTAGCATTTTTTTTTATTTGTTCATCAACAATGTAATTGGGGAAATGATTATTGATGAGTACTTGTTTAATGTTTTTTATTTCAATTAGCAATGCTTTTTTTGTGGAGGATATCATTTTAGCGCGATTTAGTACATTTTTTATTATGGCTATTTTGTACCTAAGACAATACGAAAAATTGAAAAAAAATTTAAAAAAAGAATTATAAGACAAAATGTCTCCGTTGTATTTAATAATATTTGCTTGAATATATATATATATATATATATATATATATATATATATATATATATATATATATATATATATATATATGTATATATAATGTACTAGCAATTCAGCCCCGCTTTGCTCGGGCACTATATACTGTTCATAACTTTATGTGCATACGTATATATTAAAAAGTGTGCTGTAGTACGTTAATGCCTTTCAATATAGGTATCCTAAACTACCAAAGAGTAAAGTTATTTCGACTCCATAATAGTTATTGTTTTGGGATCAAATCCAGTTAAAATATTTAACCAATGTCCAAGTAACCTACATCTAAAATTACTAAAAAAATTCCACAAAATTGACGGAGAAGTTTAGTAGAGTCTTCAAAGGTAAACTATTTCTAACTTGACATTTTGGAAGCCAAATTTTTGCCCATAAACTGATGAAAAAGCTTGCTGCATGTCTGAGTACCCTTTATGTAAAATTTCCAATGTCCAGACCGAAAATTTGCTTAATAGTTTGTTAGAGACCGCAAATGTAAAAGCTTTTGAACTTTTATATCTTGCCAGCAAAATTTCGGCTAAAAAACAATTAAAAAGCTTGCCCTATGTCTGCGTACACTTTATGTAAAATTTCAAATATTTAGACAAAATGTGACTGAGTAATTTTCTAGAGACCGCAGAGGTCATATTTTTTTAAACTTTGAGACCCCAATTTTGACCTCTTTGACTTTTATTGGTTTGGGCTCAAATCAAATTATAATGTTTTATTCACATACAAAACGATTTTCACAAATATCAATACTTCTTATATAAAAGTTTGAGTCTGTAGACCGAAAATTGATAGAGTTATAGTGTAAGGAAATGTACACAAACAGAATGACACACACAGACATTTTCACTATGGGGAGGAACTCCAGCAAAGTGTACGATTATATAAAAATAGCTAATATAAAACAGGACTATTTATTTTAACAATTTTACAAAAGGTTCACAGCATCAACATTGCCGATTTCAAGTCTAATACTGGGGGACTAGTTTATCGTCGAGATATATTGGAATCGCTTCACCATATGTGTTTTCTCTTTTCTTCCCTGGAAATGTGCTTTTAAAAAAATTCTATGAATTTCTTTATCTAATTTGTTATTTATTTATTATTTTTATGCTATTATATTTTTTATATTTTTGTTGCAACTTTCGGTTTATGTGTTAGCATGTTTTTCTATACAGCATATAACCCGAATAGTACATAGAAAAATTTATAGACTGAAAATGTATTGATATATCTCGTGATAGCATCTTTTTTATGTTTGATATTCATGTTTGTCTAGATCCCAACATTGATCGATCTGAGGAAAATCCTTACAAGTTTTATAAAGTTTTATTTATATAAAATGTCTAGACTCGTATTCTGCACTTTTCAAAAATATTGTTGTTTACTTCATGTTAATTACATACCTGAACTAAGCTAATAAATCTATCTATCTATCTATCTATCCACCTATCTATCTATATATCTATCTATCTATCTCGCTATATATATATATATATATATATATATATATATATATATAAATGCGTGTGTGTGTGTGTGTGTGTGTGTGTGTGTGTGTGTGTGGGTGTACAACATTAACCCCAGGAATAATTTTCTAATCATTATTAACTAAGGAATATGGCTGCTAGGCTTTGAGGCCTGAATCTGGCCTATAGTTTCTTTAATGCAAAGAGAATTTAATGTAGTGGACGTCGATTGTAAAGGAATATAACCGTTAATAAAACTCTATATTAGACATCAGTAAAAATATTGCACAAGTTTAAGTTTCTTTCGAGTATTTTTTAATGTTTTTTAGGGGGGAGGGCATAATTATGGCGCAAATCGCCA
>NC_136486.1:66952406-66959906 GCF_053919585.1 Euprymna scolopes | reverse complement strand
CGCCGACATTCCGTGGGAGGTAGGTAAACGCTAAAGCTTTTTGTTTATCGCCACAAGTGCTAATTTGGACTAGCACACACTTTCCTGTAGTTAAAATGTGATGACAATTAGTAAAAAAATTACTCATATTTTCACACCAATAAAATATGCCCAACTTTGCCTACTTTTGTATATTCGGTGTCCTGCCAGGCAGCTTCAGTTTTGCTGCTTCGGTTAATACCACTGTGGCCTTGCCAGGCCACTAATATCAGGTTTACAATATAGTTCTTGCAGTGTTTGACATTTTAAATTCAGATGATTATATCTCGGTTGAAACAACAAAATAGATCCAAATAAGCATCATCAGACGTGCAAACACGTATATTTATGCCAGTAACCTTAAAATATTGCATCATCGTGGGGAGGAAGTTGTTGAAGGCGTTTTTGATATCGCTTACGTATTTGAAACATTTCTGACACAGAAAGTTGCCGAGATGATTGAAAACGTAGTAGTCAGTAGGAGAAGTCTGGAGAGTATGGCGGATGAGGCAGATTTTTGTAGCCGAATTCGTTAAACTTCTGCAGAGTTAGGTTAGCAACGTGCGCTCGGGCATTACCAATGAGGAGAATTGTGTCTTTTCTGGTGCGTAATACTGTGCGTTATTGTCAAAGTTCTGATGCATTTAATCCATTTTTGGCAGAACTTTTTGCAAGAATTGTTTTTCTTGCAGTGGGAACCATTTTGTGCAACTCTTGCTTCAGTAACTGTCGTCTGCTTCTTCGGAGTCTACTCACTGAGCTGAGCGTCACTAGTTTTCGTAAATAATCCAGTTTTCATCACAAATTACCACCCGGTCGAAAAACGGGTCGTTCTTGTTGCGTAAAAGGAAGAAAGGATGACACTTCAAAACTGCGTTCCTTTTAGTTGGCATTCAATTCGTTAGGCACACTGTTTATCAAGATTTTAGCATTCCTAATCACTACCCCTCTTCAGCGTAAGAATCTTTATTTTTCTTTTCAACGACCTCGCAAACTTCCTATAGTGATAATTGCATATGACTTTTGAAGGTAAAAGATACCGCGTCTTTCACGAATCATTGTATAGCTGTAAAAAACTTGGCAAAAGTAGGCTGTGGATGATAAATGATCCCGTTAATGTGCAAAATAAAGGGTAAATGTCGCATAGCCCATTACAGACGTCACGTCATTACTTGTCCAATAATCATTGATTTGCAAAATTTCTTATAGGTTCCCAAGAAATGTGGTGTATATATATATATATATATATATATATATATATATATATATATATATATATATATATATATATATATATATATATACCACATTTTTTGGGAACCTATATATGAGTTCCAACTCTCAGCGACTACTGATAGAAATTTTGCAAATGAATGATTATACGCCTGACGAATCCTATAGTTGGATGAAACGCAGAATATTCAGTGTAGCTTAATCGCCATATATATTTCATAAATTACTAACTAGCTCTACCTACGTATTGAAGTAAATACTTAAAGTGTACGCATAAATCTATACTTTCGTATATTAAATTTATGTGAATAAATGAAGTAGTTATATATATACATATATATATATATATATATATATACTTGTTTATTGCTATATAAACATGCTCACATCCCGCTGCTACAAATAGCCACTTGTTTCAATCAAACAACATATATCATCAGGCAGTGACTTGACTATTCAAAAGTTCAATGAATAATCGTTATTCATTGAACTTTTGAATAGTCAAGTCGCTGCCTGATGATATCTGTTGTTTGATTGAAACAAGTGGCTATTTGTAGCAGCGGGATGTGAGCATGTTTATATAGCAATAAACAAGTATTATCAGCTCTTTTTATTGAGCACTATCTAACACCCTCGTTGAATTCATTAGTCCATTACTTTTGAATATAAAAATAACCCCGAGTATATATATATATATATATATATATATATATATATATATATATATATATATATATATATATATATATATATATATATATACTCGTAGCAAAATTGAATATTGAAACACTAATATCCTTTTTTCTATGGGGCGAAACTACATAAATATGTGCAGGTTTCTTGAAGGTTATAATGCTGTTCTGTGGTTAAAGTTTATAACCATTAGTTTAAAAGAACCTATACTTTCAAACCAATGAAATATGCCCACATTTGCATACAATTGTATATATATATATACTGTCGTGACAGGCAAGATTCAGATTTGCTGCTTTGAGATAAATTTTGCGTTGGGGTTTCCTTTGCTTGTATGTTTCACTGTGGTCTAGCAAAGCAACTAATATAGCCTCGTATGAGTTCACATATATCGGTAGCTATGTGAAAAATATGTGACAAATAAAATGAAAATGTAAGATAAACAAAGGAAAATAAACTAAACTTTTGACTTTGCTCCAGGAATAATGATAAGATATGTAAACAAAAAAAAACGTACAACGGAAAATGTGAAACAATGCTACGGAAAAAGACATGTGAACAAGAACGAGAAATCACGCAGTGATATCATTATCACTCATCCTAACAAAGTTCAATGTGTGTTAACATGCAATAAAAAAAAACCTGTTAGAAATAATCTGAAGTACTTGGTCTACGATTTTTCAGCTGAACATGTTCAAAATGAGTGTCACTTTCATATATATATATATATATATATATATATATATATATATATATATATATATATATATATATATACTAGCAGTATTAATTGAGCTTTGTTGGGGGATGATTTAATGCCATTTTTATGCTTTAAAATGTAAGATAAAATCATTATATAAAATATAAACTCTCGAAAAACATCTCAATAGAAATTCATGAGACGATTAAATGAGAAAAGAGAGAATTTTAAATAAGTGTTCGTATATGAATAAGTAATATATAAGCCATGTGGTGTTATTGTTGTTATGAGAGTATTTTGTTTGGATTAATTCGTCAAAGAAAAAAATATTTTAATAAGCTACTAAATTTTTATTTGTATGAATAAATGTTATTTAAATTGTTAATTAAAGTCAAGTTAATGAAAAAAAATGGAAGAACTATTTTATTCCAATTAACGAGATCTCATCAAGAAGTTGTGTCGTCAAAATAATAAAAGAAAGAGAAAACACGCCGTAATGGTCGTGCGTGTGTGCGCGCGCGCACGTGTGTGTGTGTGTGTGTGTCTGTGTGTGTGTGTGTGTGTGTGTGTGTGTGTGTGTGTGTGTGCTGTTAAGCGTGTAGTAGAAATATGAAAAAATCCATAACATAAATAATGGTGTAAGCGTCTGTCTGGTTCGTCGTTAAGCAACGGTCTGGAAGAATGGCCGGTCATTTTCCTTTGCATATGTACAAAATTACATAGAAAATATCAGTTGTTGGAAAGATTTCGATGTCAACACCTAGCTTAAAACACCGTCAGGCAGAGCAAGTATCTTTGTGTGCAATTTAATAAAAATTGTCCCGCCGTTTTAGAGTGTATAACGAACGAACTCACACACAAAAGCAAAGTTGCATTTATTATAATTGTATATATATATATATATATATATATATATATATATATATATATATATATATATATATATATATATATATATATATATACATATATATATATGTATGTATATATATATATATATATGTGTGTGTGTGGGTGTGTGTGTGTGGCTTCCTTCGGCCTTGACAGACTATGGATACCCAATGTAAGGGTGCCTGCGCGTGAATTTTGTGTGGCAAGAATTATTCAGTCTCCTGCCACGCCTCTTCTGAGTCAATATTGTTGCATACCAGTGGCAGCTGGAGCTAAAGAGATGGGCGGAGAGAACATACAACTCATAACCCATCAGTACTATCATGGCTCAACTTTGCTTAAATTCGGTTTTCTGACAAGAACCAGTATGTCAACATGATAATGCTATATATATATATATATATATATATATATATATATATATATATATATATATATATATATATATATAAGATGCAAAACGACGAAGTAAATTCCTACACAAGGAACAATACGTTTTAAACACGTCGATGCCATTTTGGCAGCCTTTGCTTCGGAAAATACATTTTTTTTGATAATCTCATTTCCCTCTGCAATGCATAATCATTTACTATGCATGAAGAGAATGAAGGTGCCTCATCTTTCCTGGATGCCTTTATTGAACGAGATAAAAATTCTTTCTAACTACAGTCTATTGCAAACCCATATATATATTGATCTTTCTATGGATTAGCGTTTATTTGTGCCTATTAAAACACGAGTACCTTGAACCCTTAGAATTTGTACTTTCAACAAATCCGAACACAAGTTGAATACTGTCAAAGACATTTTAATTTGTAATGGTTATATAAAAATGTCATTAATTATCTCATTAATAATAAGTTGGAAAAGTTCTACATTCGTCAAAGGGCCAAGTTTATTAAAACTAACTTAGATTGGATTGCTGATAAGTGTTTAGGCAAACTTATTATTAAGTCTGCTACAATGCGCTTCCGACTTGCCTATTACAGTTGGGTCCCGGTGTAAAATCTGCATTCCCCCTATTCAGGACGTACCGTTGGCCCCACATCACCTAAAGTAATGTTATTTATGAATTCAATTGCCAGTGTGCTGCTGTCTATGTGAGTTGATACTGCTTCAAGTTACAGACACGTATCAAATAACATACACCGCCAAAAAGTAAACTCGGTAAAATACGTCGTTTTCTCCATTCTTCTCCTTTGTAATATTTCATTGGACAATATCGAATTGAAAATTCGACCTGTGCCAGTGTCTAAAAATAGATCATTTCAGAATATGGCACTGGGATGACTCTCAATATCATTTAAAGATTTTGGAGTCAATCACAATTCTTTCATGCAAATTGTCGCTTTGAAGACAGAAAGAATTCGTTAGACTATTGGATTTACTCGGAGATATCTCTTAATCTTTCTCATTCCCTCTCCGTCTGAATTATACAAATATCTTATATTAATGTATATATATTTCATACGAATTCTCACTCGCTTTGGTCCTGGATATGACCTTAAACTATATCCATTGGTGAGGCCTCAGCTTGCAGGAATTGGGGAGTGTGGAGCCATCCTTTAATTGCCATTGCCTCCAGGTCCACCCGGAGTGGTAGTATCTGTTAGGGTCCCAACTATGGTTTGAATAGAAACCGATTGAAAACAACACATATTATCTATTAACAAATTTTTCTTACAAAATCTTTGGAGTCGGCATTAAATAACCTGAAAAAGGTCGATATGCCGTAAAACAAAAAACAACCAAAGCAACCAAACTCACTCGCTTCATCTCCCTTTTTTTTCGTATATCTCCGAGTATTTGTTTGCGTAACACATTACTTCGTCTTTTTGTATCCTTTACATAATCAACGGCCCCTAGGGTTTGTTCGTATATTTTTTAAAAACACTGTATAGTTTTTCTACCGTTAAAAGTTCATATACATATATATATATATATATATATATATATATATATATATATATATATATATATATATATATATATATACTAAGTATCCCTTCAATTTTACTTTTCAATTTATGTGCTAATAAACAAAATGAATAATTAACAACATCTATTTTGCTAACATAATAACTTTTACTCCTTTGTCAAACAATAAATAATGTTTTAATTCTGCATAATTCAAATCAGAATGTCCATAGTATATATATATATATATATATATATATATATATATATATATATATATATATATATATATATATATATATATATATATATATATATTCGTATTTGATTAAGAGTCAATTCTCAATCTCTTTGTGCATGGTTTGATTCAAGGTTTTTTTCAAATTTTCTGAACAGTTCAAAAAAGTATGACCACTTTGTTTTATATCTGTATGGTTCATTTTCTCAGATATGATTAACTCTAATTCTGGATTCGTTTTAATTTAATCAAGTACTCTAATAAAGGCTCATTTTTACACAGTGAACCACATTTATTCTTGCTATAGTTTAAAATAAGATTTTCAAATTAATATTCAATGAAAACTCGACGAGAAATTTTATATGTATTTATGTAATTATATGCTAAAACAATTTTATATTCTTACGAACAATTTAATTAGATACATTTATACAACAATATATGTATAAGCAAGCTTGCTAAGGGTTTCAGGAGATAACCAGAAGAAACAAATTATATAGCTTTATTCATATATACATATATATTTCACTAATTTACAACTCATTTCTCTGTACGCATATAGCACTCTTTAAATACATCAATAAACAAATCCTTTCATAAAATAGTATATCTATGTAATTATAAAAATCTGTTGGCCGTGGCCCCTTGATTGAATTATTTCTTCGACGGTAAGGGGATTCCATCTTTGACTGCACACACACACACACACACACACACACACAGACACACACACACACACACACACACACACACATATATATATATATATATATATATATATATATATATATATATATATATATATTCTAAAGAAGAAAAGATATTAAAATAAACATGAAGAATGCAGTTTAAATTCCCGGAAAAGAAACGGGGATCCTCAGCTGCTTTCCATGTAGCTGTTTTGGAGATTTACAAACAGCACAACTGTTTAATATATTGCGCTCCAGTGGATAATACCACTTCCCCATTAAGTATATGTACAATAATACAATTACAGTTTATACTAATATATAAAGAAAAAATAAAAAAAATTAATAAAATGATAAACTATTACTAAGTAATGCGCCATGTTAAGTAGCATAGAAATGCTATGAGAATAAAAATGCATAAATGCTTAAGTACCTTAGGTACCAGAAGACTAATAGATAAGAAGAAGGACACCTTTCCATACATATACTAAGGATAATGTGTTACGATTAGTTATTTAAAAGAATAAACGCATACCTACAGAGTTTTAAGATCCAACCGAATATACGTATTGCAGTAATAAGTTCGAAACTAATCAAACGTTAGAGTATGAGGTCTTGGTGACAGATAATTCTTCATTAGGTAAATCATTTGTTATAGATGTGGATATTTAAAAAGACGGAAGGGAACAAATCCATCGATTAGAATTTAAATTCAAAGTTTCAGATACAATGTGGAATAGTGTTATTCAATTTCAAAAGAAAACTACAAGAGATATATGGCAATATGCTTATGCATAATTTTATGGAGAGTAATATTATTAAATAAGACCTAAGTATTTTCAAATTGGCTGTATTTAAATTTTCTCATGTATATACTGTTTTTTTATTTAAATTTTTAGTTAAGCTTTTCTTTGTTTCAATCGCATATAGTTGTATGCGTTTTTTAAATAAATGTAGGCATTTTAAATGTCGGCTTACCAAGTGCTGAGTTTATTTCTGTTTAATAATATTAGATACGTTTCTTTTGCATCCTTATAAATTCTACATTTTTAGCCGAACTATCTATTGTAATTATAAACATTTTAGAAGTCGGATTATGTAAGTGCTAAGTCTGCGATGGG
>NC_136486.1:66702406-66947406 GCF_053919585.1 Euprymna scolopes | reverse complement strand
ACAGGGGGACGGAGTTTTGCGTCTATTCTATACTTTCACCTAACAATTTAATAAAAAATGATGGATAGTACGTATGCATAGAAAATACCGTGCTGAAACAATGTTATTTAGAAAGACATGTTAACATGAGGATTGTATTTTGTAACTATTCTGTCCTTTCACCTAACAATTTAAAAACAAAAACATGGAACTTATGCAGAGAAGCTACCCCGCTGAAATAATGACGTTATTATTTAGAAAGCCATATTTAACATGGGGATAGGGGTGTTTTGTAACTATTCTGGACGTTCACCTTACAATTTAATAAATAAAAGTTAAACTTAAGCAGACAAGGAACAGTACTGAATCATTAACATTATTTAGAAAGCCATTCTTAACATGGGGAGGGAGGATATTTTATAACTATTCTGTACTTTCGGTGGTGATGCAGAGAGTTATCTGCGCTATTTTTTAAATCACATTTCCACGTTTAATTAAAGTTTTATGATATGTTGTTTATTCAATTGTTAGGTTAATGTACAGAATAGGTGCAAAACCCCCTCCCCATGTTAAGAATAGCTTTTTAAATAATAACGTTATTATTTCAGCAAGGATCACTCTCTGCATGAACACCTATTAACGTTTTGTTCTTTGCTTTTTTACCGTATTTTTTTCAAGAAAAACTTTTTTTAACAAAGATTGAAAGTGCACGTTTTTTCTTTTTTTTAGAGAAGTTGTTTTTATATAAGAAAATATGAATGCTTATGAAGAAATTGGGTACTCGTGCACTTATTGATCCGTGCTGAAATAATAACGTTATTATTTAAAAAGCCATTCTTAACATTGGGAGAAGAGGGTGTTTTGTACCTATTCTGTACATTAATCTTACAATTGAATGAAAAAAAAACGGTAATTTTTTAGATTAGGTCCACCTCCATAATTTTCTTTTAAATGACAACTTTTGTAGGTTTCGACAATGCTGAATACGGAAATCGCATTGAAATTTTGCAGAAATGAGTAGTTATCAAGATATTAAAAATTTGTATAATGCATTGTAATCTCTGGCAGCCGTCTTTTTTACACGCTTGCGCGCGTCATAAACAAATCTATGGGCGTAACAAAGATGGCCACCACAGAATACAATGCATAAAACAACTATCTATATCTCGATAACTACTTATTTCTGCAAAATTTGAATGCGATTTCTGTATTCAGCATAGTCGGAAACTTTTAAAAGTCGTCATTTAAAAGAAAATTGTGGAGGTGGACCTAATCTTAAAAGATACCAAAAAAACATAAAACTTTAATTAAGCTTGGAAATACGATTTAAAAAAAAATAGCGCGGATCAGTAAGTGCATTAGCACCCATTAATCGAATCACGTGACCTTATTAACAAATATTATCAAAGGCAAGATATGTTACTTTGTTACCGAAATGGATAATTTTTTTTGTTTTTGTTTTTTTAATGCAAAATTTTTATTCGGCTCAAAAAACACAGCGTTTACTGTTATATTTGAAAATTACAAATGGCGGCAGACTGTGTTAACACATTAGGTTTGGGAAAATGAGTTAAAACTAAAAAAAACTATATAAAATACTGTTAAAAACCACTGAATACATTTCTGCCTATGTCACAGTAACATATATTGAGTGAGTTCCTGACAGTATTTTGTATAGTTTTTTTTAGTTTTAACACATTTTCCAAAAGTTAATGTGTTCAACAGTCTGCCGGCATCTGTATTTTTCAAATATACAGATAAACACTAATTTTTTTCAAACCGATTAAACATTTTACACTAAATAAAAACCCTAAAATCTTATCCAGTTAGGCAGAAAAGTAACTTATCTTTCCTTTGATAACATTTATTTGTTATATTTATTTTTCAACAACTTTTTCGTTTCTCTGTTTAGTAATACAAACCCGTTTTATTTACTATAAGGTTTAGTCAGCTCGAAGAACAATGCTTATCAGTATATTTGGAAAATACAAACAGTGATAGACACTGTTGGTGATATTAAGTTCGAGAAAATGATTTAAAACTAAAAAACTATAGAAAATACTATCATAACCCCACCGAATATATCAGCCTATGTCACAATAACATATAATCCTTAGGTGTCTGACATTGTTTTGTATAGTGTTTGCCTGATTTTCCCAAACTTTAACGTATTCAACCGAGTCCGCGACCATTCGTCTTTTTGAAATACATAGATAAACACCGCGTTTTTCAGCCGATTAAACATTTTACATTAAATAAAAACACTAAAGAATTATCCAGTTAGATAGAAACGTAATTTACCTTACCCTTGCTTTCATTTATTCGTTCTTGAACAACTTTTTCGAATCTGTGTATAGTAACACCCCCCCTTACCCAAATATTAATTAAACACTCACATTTTTGAATACAATAAAAAGAAAACAATTTAGCGTTTCAATGGTTTAGCAACTTTCGGCTTAATCCACTGAATGTTGGTCGAGCCCAAGCCATGATTGATGGTAACTCCCAAAGATCCGGATCCAATTCTGCAAGAGTACCATATTTTTTTTATTTTCGCCTTTTTTTTTTTTACTTTTTTGAGTGGATTGCTGTACTAAGAATATAAGAAACATGCATTTCCTCTTTTTATTAGAATTTTCCATTACACGAAATTAAGCCACAGCAATGCGTGGCAGGATACAGCTAGTATATATATAAATTCAACGCGACAAATTGACACATAAACATAACGGATGCTCCACCTTGTTTAAAAATGTATTATAAACCAATATACATTAATTCGGATTTGTTCTTTTACTATATTTTCATCCAATGCCATCATGTTTAAGATCTGAAGATCTTACAATTTAATAAACTTTCCCGAAATTCGCAATTTTCATAATTTCCAAACCTTTACGCTCTCTAGCAGTTCTACAAAAATTTTATATTTATTTTACTGGTAATTTCCTCGGAAGTCAAAAGTATGATTTATGAACACAATGTAAATAACGAATAATATTTTGTATACATTGTTTGCATACTAATTTCTGAGAATTTTAAATTTGACCTTTAAATTCCATTCTGTACATTGATGAACGCGCGCACACGCACACGCACACACACACACACACACACACACACATATATATATATATATATATATATATATATATATATATATATATATATATATATATATATATATACATATATATATGTGTGTGTGGGTGTTTTATTTAAGCTGCATTTTTCTCCTATACATGTTTATAAAATAAATAGACATTGTTTTCCTATTAATTTTATACTTGACTCTTTCCAAGTTCAGAATACCGGTCTTCATTCCTGGACGTATGTCCGAGTACTTTCCAATCCTTTTGGATTAATCGTGGGAATGATTAATCAAACTGGTTTTGAACGATTTATAAAATTTATTTTCTACAACTTGTATATTTATTTAATTAGTAAGCTATTTAAATAACATTACAACTATTCCACCATGTTTGTACTATTCATTTTAGTAACAGTAGCTTTAAAGTTGTTATTAGTAATGCTTCCAGTATTTAATATGTTCGTTAAGAATTGGTTTATATATATATATATATATATATATATATATATATATATATATATATGCACACATATGAGGGGAGTGATCTCATCTGAATCTACATATAATAATTAGCTATGTGAAATATAAATGTGCCGCTTCAAATTAGCATTTCAGTGAAAACAAGAGAATGTAATATTACTGAACTTTGGATTTTGCACCCAGAATCTCGATGAAATATGTGAATAAGAATAAAGCCAACTGTTTATTTATCACAAACAACGTGAAACAATACCATGGGAAAAAAACATGTGATCAACAAAGGCAGATCAAATTTAATATATATGTCGAATTAGATTGTGTGAGCATGCCCGATTTAGCACGCGATAAGATTTGTGTCATTCGTCGCAAAGTCCAATGCATGATTACGTTTCACATGTATACTGTTCAAAACTATCCGAAGTAATCTGTCTTCGAAGGGTAAGCTAAATATATTTAAAATCGGTTTCCACTCGCATATGATTTCTGACGCTAGATTTTGTTATAATACGCTTGAATTTTTTTTTTATGGATCACGTTTACATATGCCAGAAAATAATGTAAAACTTGTGACTATTACAGCATCAAACAGATTTTAATTTAAACCATCTGAATTGTGTAGTGGACTATGTGATATTTACACTTAACGTGGCATATTATTGTTTCAAAAAGTGGAGGAACACTTTTCCATATGAAGTAAATGTAAATGGCTACCTACTAGATCTGTTTTTAGGAGCAGTGTTTGTTGTATCCTTCTACACCAACACAAAACCCACCTGAAATAACCTGTTTTCTATAGGTTTTTAGTGTGCTATAAACAAATATTGCATTTAGAATTTCTCCAAATAAATATTTGGTCGGGTATTAAGCAAAAATATGCGCGCTAGCGCGTACAATACTTGCCACAACTTATAACAAAGAATTTCATAACTTAAAATTCAGAAAAATACTTATTTGCAGAAAATTTAAATTCGAAATTACTTATAATCACACCCGAAAACCTATAGTACATACTTTTTAAAAGTAGGTTTGGTGTTAGTATACCAGGCAGCAATTACCAAATAAACACTATCCCTAAAATAAATAACAGAAAAAGGAGGCTATAAAGAGGGTGTTCATTTTATATTTGATTAACATAGAAAAGTGATACGCGACATTTAAAAAAATATAATTTATTTAAATCTTGGAGACTTTAACTTATTCTCGTTTTCAGTACCCTCGAAAACTCATCATAGTGATAATTTAAAAGATTTTTCAGCGTCGAAATATACTGCAGCTTTACAATTATTTTAATCATAGTCATTTCTTTTTCTAGTAATGCACATGAAATACAACATTTCTGATGTTTTCATACAAATTGTGCCCTTCAGGAAGGGGAGACTAGAACGTGCTGCAATGGGTTAATATAATATAAAATAACAGCAAGAGGAGACTTGATTCCAAATATTTCTCATATGGTATATCTTCCCTCTTTGATTTTCATTTATGAAGTAAATTTCACAGTGTAGAAGAAGTGTTTTATACTCCAGATAAGCTTACCTATTTAAAAAAGAGGGGAGATATAACATAGAAGAAATATTTAATATCAAGATCATCTGAAACAATAGCAGACAATTTTAGTCCGCCTTCCATTAAGACCGGAAACTTTTGGAATATATATATATATATATATATATATATATATATATATATATATATATGTATATATATATGTATATATATGTATGTATATATATATATGTGTATATATATGTATATATATATGTATATATATATGTATATATATGTATGTATATATGTATATATATGTATATATAATATGTATGCATATAATATGTATGTATATAATATGTATGTATATAAAATATGTATGTATATAATATATGCATATGTATAATATATACATATATATAATATGTATATGTGTATAATATATATATATATGCATATAATATATGTATATAATATATGTATGTAATATATGTATATAATATATATATATATCAGTCAGAAGAGCATATATATATATATATATATATATATATATATATATATATATATATATTTGCTCTTCTGACTTTAAAAGAATTCCTCTTCTCCCAGCCTTATTTATTTTCTAAAACAACTATTTCATGGATTTATTTGGGTCTATCATGAAGTGCTCGTTAAAACAGACAATGAAATACGTGTAAAACGTACGATTTTTCAAATAAAATTATATGGATATATCTTAAACATTATTAATTGTGTACAAATGATATATATATATATATATATATATATATATATATATGTATATATGTATATATATACATATATATACATATATATATGCATATATATGCATATATATATATATATTCTTTTTGTGTATAATATTTTCTGAATTTGAAGATTAATGATTAGGAAATTTAATATAATAATAGGTTTCAGCGATTGATGTTCGGCTGAAGAGTTATATTATACATATAGAATTACGGGGCGGATTTAATTTACTTTAAGAATGTGCCACTTATCATTTCATAGGACACTATACATCGCAATTTAAAACAAAAATGTATATCAATCGATTATTTCTATTGTTTTGTGCCCTTGTATTTGGTCTCAAATAAAGTACTTATCATGTCAATAGGATATTTATTAGACACTATATGGCAGTAAAAATAAAATGGTGAATATTCGCATACTTACAATTAAATAACCTCGTAGCCTTGGAAGAATGACATTGACCTTTTTTTACATAGGCATCATCACATATCAAGACCAAGAGGCCATTCGAGGACAAGGGTTAAAAGTGTACAGTAGACATTGGCCAATATAGTAATCGTTAGTAAATGGAAATTCGGTAATTTTGTTAACAAGTGGAACGGCTAATCAAGAAAGCGTTTACGTTTGACTTGAAGACAACCATATTGTAGTTAGCTGGAAAGCAGGAAACCGCAAGACATTTCCACATGCGTGCAGTTCTAAGAAAGAAGCTTTGTTCATGGAATCTACGTTTAGGTTAAGGCACAGATAATGAGTGGGGGAATTATTGATAGTGTTTTCAGCTAGACGAGTGTTTCTTTTGAAAGTTTGGCGAGGGGGCACTATAGACTGAAGCTCAATCGAACACTTTCCATGAAAGTCACGATACAGCACAGACAAACTCGCAACATCTTTTCTGTGAAATAGAGGTTGCAGGGCAGAGAAAAGGACATCTTCTACGAGGATACGAAGTCTATTTTGAAATTTATCAAGGCTGAAAAAGTCCTTTCTAGCAGCTCTTACCCAGATGTGGCAACAGTATTCCATCCTTGGACGTACCTGGCTCTTATATAGATAGAGAATTGCATCAGCAGTTAGATATCTACTGGATCGATAAAAATATTCCCAAATTTTTGCAGCAGCCTTAGAAACAGGTTTGATGTACGAGGTCCATTAAAGTTGAGGAGAAAAAGTCAAAGCCATAAGCTTGTACAAAACTTGAGGCCTTCTAAAGACGGGAGCCATTCATTTCAATTCATGCCAGATGTGGATCAGAATATTGATGATGTAAAGAGAGAAGCTTGGTTTTAGATGCATTAAAAGTAACCAGACACTCCTTTTCCCATTGTACTACGTGCTCAAGATCAGAGGAGAGAAAATCGGAGAGAACTGGGTCGTTTACTGTCTTAGATGTGCTGCCATAAATAGTAGTGTCATAAGCATAAATGTCTACAAATTATGTAAGGATGTGATTTGGAAGATCATTAATGTAGATCAGGAAGAGAGTTGGGCGCAGGATGGACCTCTGAGGGACTCCAGTATTAATACTGTGAGCTTCTGATTTTTGTCCATCAACTACTACTCTTATGAACCTATCAGATAGAAATGATTTAATAATTGAGAAGACATTTCTAGCTATACTATAGCTAGAGATCTTGTGAAATTAACCTTTATGCCATACCCTATCAAAGTCCTTTGATATGTCAAGAGCAATTGCCCTAGAAATGTTGCCTCCGTCGAGAGATTTGCTCATCCAATGAGATATGACTGTAAGCACATCTGTTGTAGATCTAGCAGAACGGAAACCAGATTATCTGCCATTAAGAAAGTTATTTTCGCTGAGATGGTTGATTACTTCTGTAGTTAACACATTCCAGCAACGTAGTCATGAAACATAGGACACAGGAGACTTATTGGCCTGTACTGAGAGGGAGATGAGCGGTTACCTGAATTCTTAAAGACAGGGTATATTGATGAAAATTTCCAGGGTGATGGGAAGCAATTTTCCTTAAGACAATGTTTAAACACTTTTGTAAGTATGGACGATAGTTCTGGTTGATGGTTTACTATAATTGGAATACCTCCAGGACCAGTTGCTTTACTAAAATCAAGGTTTTTGATTAGCTTGGCAACATCACGTACAGATATATGTATATCACATAACGTTTTTTTCTGATACAGGAGGAAATATTGGGTGTTGGCGGCCTTGGTCGCAAAGGGTAGAATCAGCTGCAAAGTTCTTCGCAATGAGTTTGTCTTTGTCTGATGCTGACGAGATTACCTCAGGTCCATTAATTATAGTTGAGATAGAGCACCCGCTTCTATTCAGGGTTCTGTTTGCTATTTGCCAAAACTGGTGGGAACCAAGCGCTGCTCAGCTACTTTGACTTGACGGACTTAGTATACAACTCTCTTGCATTCTGTATTACTTTCTTACAATGGTTGCTGGCAGTCCTGAAAGTCGCTTTAGTTTCCATACATCTATTACGTTGGAAGCAGTGGAAAAAGTAATTTCTGGGGTCAATGGCAGAAGCACATTCTGGAGAGAACCATGGCTGGCTGTTATGGTTTTGCTGGAACTTTTTCGAGGGTATTAAACGGTCTATACGTACAATTAACCATTCCGTCAGGTCTGATACTATAGAGGCCACATTCTTTTTAAACCTGTCACGCAGATGTAGATCCGAGATAAATGTACGGAATCCATCCCAGTCAGCATTAGTGTATTGTGAAAAAAAAGGATTAATTACTGCTCGAGAAGAGAAGGATCGGCGTGCACTTACCTTGAATAATAACCAAGAAGAAGTGTAGTTGTTATTCACCCTTTTAAAGTTTTATTTTGTGCTCCGGATCACGTGATAGTTAATCATCTGATCCTTCCATTATATAAGAGGGTAGATTCACTTGTCTTGTCTCTCTCTTTTTTTTCTTCACAACAAATTGATTCAGTTGCCGGTGATTGAAAGTAAATCTTTTCCACTTTCGTCTGGCGAAGATACTACAAGACGGTTACGTCGCGGAAGGGGGCAATTCTTTCGCAATCTAAGGTAAGTGCATTGCTCCCTTCTTGATCAGAGCGGTCATTGATTCTTTGCTGGAAATTAATTTTTCACAGTATCGATATGCTGTACTATGGAGATGTACGTCTGGGGACTTATTACATTTTATTTTTTATCTTAATTGATACAACAGTGGTTGGAAGATCCAAGAGAAGAGAGAACAGAAACTGAACATAGTTCAGGGCAAGTTGTGAGAAAAACGTCATTGTCGGGAACACGTGTGAGTTCGTGAACAATCTGAGTAAGGTCATAAGCAATGGAGAAATCATAACAGAACTAATACATTTAAAAATTTCGTGGATAAAGGCGTGTCTGATAATGTAAATTATTGTCCAGTACATGATATAGACACAGTATTTGAGGAGACTGCGTTCCAACCACATTTAAGTGAAGGGTAATTGCGATTGTCAGATAGAAATCAACGGTAAATGAGTGTTGCAATAACGAACATTTATTTGTAAAGATTATCGAAATAAGTGAATAGTACTGGGAATCTGCGGAGCCTTATTGTCACCTAGATGTCAGGGAACACCAATAGTTGTTGTCAGTCGCTAATCTATGATGATGATATGTGTGAGAGACTGCTAGTTAGTTAATAATAAACCATGTTGCACTATTTTCTACACAGATGAGAAGGCATTTACATGCTGCCTACCTCAGAATTGAGTGGCACAAGGTCAGAAAGTAAGAATGTCACAAGCACCACTTAAGATAGGGCACTGTGACCTAGCAAAAATTACCTGGATATTCCGTCTGCATTCTCTGGTAGGGGCATCTCAGGCAACACGTAATAAGCGTACCCCAAAGAAAAGTCTGGTAGCAACGCTACGGAGGATAGACCTCATAGGTAATTACCAGGTAGCATTTCTCAGCCCGACAAATGCGGGACCAGGAACTAGCACCGCACATCTCAGGTTGAGTGATAAGAGCAGAGTTGTGACTGTACTATCTACCCCAGTCTCCGATCAACAATAAAGCAAATGATATATCTTCATCGATATAAATATAGAGCAGATGCTGATTGCTTCCCATCAGAGTATGTGTTTTTCAAATCAACGCCCAAAAAGATGGACAGTCTTGCCTAGAAAAAAATTCCTGAACATCTCCGTCGCCATTCTACAGTCTTGCCCCACCCGAAATCTTGCCCCGTCTTAAAAGCCGGGTAGTAAGGTCTTAAAAGCCGGGTAGTAAGGTCTCGGAGACTGAACCTCCTAGCCTGGTGGCGTACCTCATTCCGACAAATGCTGAGCCCGTCATGACCCCACATCTGTCGGATTCTATACTAGTACTTTCTGTCCAGGTCTCTAAGCAGCCGAAGCAGCAGCAGGACTCATCCTCATCAATATAGATTAAGGTAGATAAAGATATTCACATACTGCCCATCTCAGCATGATATGACACAAGTTCAGAACTCGGAGATGTCCAACCAGGGAAACTAAAAGAGGGTTACTCTGACTTAAAAATATTGCCTGGACATCCAAATCGACATTCTCCTCTAGGGACAGTTCAGGCAACAAGCACTTAGCTTGCTTCATCCGAAAGCCAGGTGGCAATCAATGGGAGCGTGGACCTCATAGATAGCACCCAGCCAGCATACTTCAGTCCGACAGGTACTGGTCGAATTCCTGACCCCATAGCGGTCGGTCTGATTGTAAAGTAAGGCATTCTTGATTGGGACTTTCTATCCTATTCTTCAAGCAGTCGAAACAGCAAAGAGACTCATAATCATCGATATATACATTGATGATCATATTTATTGGCACGGTAAAATAAAAGTTAAATTTTGTCTAATAAATTCTAAAAAAAGGGATTAAATTAAAGAAAATAACAAAGTATATTATGTATTTTTAACTGGCCTTTCCGATGCAGCAATCGGATTTTAGAAAAAATAAATAACAAAGGAACAACAAACATAATTGCAAAAAAACCCTTGTTCAAAATTATTGGCACGGCTTTGTTTTTCTTTTAGTATCAGTATAATATCAATCAATTTCCGGTTTACGTGCTTTCTGAACTTTTTTATAGCCATATTATGCTTGTTTAACGCTAATTCAGTGAATAATTTTTTTCAGATAATTTTTAGATAGCGATTTATTTAAACTATTATAAGTGACTAAATTATAATTTTCAATCGCCATGGTTAAAACTAAGGAACACAGCGAAGACGTCAGGAAGCTTGTTCTAGCATGCCATACTAATGGGGAGGGCTATGATAAGATTTCAAAGAAGCTAAACCTTCCCAAATCCACTGTTAGAGCCATAATAAGCAAGTTCAAATCGCAAGGCCACGTTATGAGTTTAGAGGGTAGAGGGAGAAAAAGGATTCTTTCCCCAAGAGATGAACGGAAAATTGTTCGACAAGTAAAACAAAACCCAAGGATCTCTGTTGGGGAGATTGTTGATGAACAGAGCACCTCTGGAGTGAATGTATCTCGACATACAGTTGGTAGAGTTTTGAAGAGAGCTGGTTTAAAAGCATGTCGTCCGAGAGAGACTCCCTTATTGAAGCCTATGCACCTGAAAGCAAGGCTAGCCTTTGAAAAACGTCATATTGATAAAGATGTTGCATTCTGGAAACGTGTTCTATGGACTGACGAAACGAAAATACAGTTATTTGGCCATAATAAAGTGTCTTATATTTACAGAAAATCTGGCGAAGCTTTCCTGCCTAAGAACACCATACCCACAGTGAAGCACCGTGGAGGCAGTTTGATGTTTTGGGGATCCTTTGCTGCCTCTGGACCAGGGCGACTTGTTAAGGTCACAGGTAGCATAAAGAAGGAAGATTATGTTAAAATATTGGATGAAAACCTGAAAGACTCTGCTAAAGAGCTCTCACTTGGTCGTCGTTGGTGGTTCATGCAAGATAATGACCCAAAGCATTCGGCTAAACTGACAAAGAAATGGCTTGAGGACAATCATATTAATGTTTTGGAGTGGCCATCACAAAGCCCAGACCTTAATCCAATTGAAAATTTATGGAGAACATTAAAATTGAGGGTAATGCAAAGGAAGCCTAAGAATCTTATTCAATTGGAGGATTATTGTCAGGAAGAATGGGGTAAAATTTCTACTGAAGAGTGCAACAACTTGGTTGTAAACTATGAAAAGCGACTGAGGAAGGTAATCAAGGCCAAAGGCTATACAATTGATTATTAAATAAATCGTGCCAATAATTTTGAACAAGGGTTTTTTGCAATTATGTTTGTTGTTCCTTTGTTATTTATTTTTTCTAAAATCCGATTGCTGCATCGGAAAAGCCAGTTAAAAATACATAATATACTTTGTTATTTTCTTTAATTTAATCCCTTTTTTAGAATTTATTAGACAAAATTTAACTTTTATTTTACGGTGCCAATAAATATGATCATCACTATATATATATATATATATATATATATATATATATATATATATATATATATATATATATATATATATATATATATATATATGCTGCCAACCTGGGCAGGACGGTTCACAAGGTCAGAAAGTAGGGATGATCAGACAGCGCACCTAAAGGAGGGACACTCGGCCCTAGTTAAATTTTTATGGGCATCAAATCGGCATTCCCTGGTATTAACCTTTCAAGCAACAAGAAATAAATGTACCTCTCCCCGAAAGCTGGGTGTAAGGCCTAGGAGAGTGAACCGCCTAGGTAATACCCAGATGACCTACCCAAGTCCGATGGGTAGCGAGGCAGTTCCTACCTAGGCCAGTTCCGGGCTGATTGTCAAGGACGGATTATCGAACCACCGAAACAGCAACGACACACATTCTCATCTATATCATTTTTCATGTCCACACGAGATGTACATTTGCTTTTTGCTTGCTAGATGTTAAAGTCATTGGTTTACACTAGACACCGCCAAAAATGTCCGAAAAATCAAGTTGTTGTTGTTTTTTAAAACGAAATTGCATTCATTAAAACCATTATTTCTGAGTAACTTTTTTCCAGAAAGATAAAACCCTGATTTTTATCATATAGAAAACAGAATAATGTAAAACTTTTTCTACTCTTTTTAATTAAATTTTAAATGTTAAATTTTCCCCAAAAGTTAACAATTGACATCTTTTGTCTTGCACAAAAAACGTACATAAATATTTAAAAAAAAGGTTTTTGAAATAATTAATTTATCTATTTGTTGTCTAACTAAGATTTAGGGTGATTTTCTATGAGAATATGCAAACATATTATAATATAAGTACCTGCATTTCAAATAATTCCACTTATTCATATAGGCAACCAGTTACTTCGCGTCGATCTAGACAATGTTTACGTTTGTACTTAATAAAAAGCAAACTATGGAAAACCAAACAGGCCAAACAAAACTTATTTTTCAGTGACGAAAATGTCAATGTATTATTAAAAGTGAGGCTGGCCAGTACCAGATGGATGACCATTTGTATGAGTTTGGTTTTTAATGTGTATGTGTGTGGGGCCAGGCTCACCAACATGGGGGGCAATTTAAAGCAGAATAAAAAAAATTATTTCAGCGCGTTTGGTCCACCGTAGTCGAAAGGCGGCAAATGTTTTCAAACGGGATCGAAAAAATGATGCTATTTTTAACACAGAGGACACAATATTTATTGATGTTTTTTGTTCGATTCTTCAAAGCATGCCGAGTTTAATTATGGTCATGCATTATTCGGCTCTTTAAACAAAATTGTTAATTTATTTATCAAAGATTTTAAAATGGCTTTTTTTGTATAGATGTTATTTTTTTTTGCTTAACTTAAATTAATAATTTTACTTAACATATTCACCGAATTTCACACTTCAAAACACAAAAGCGGGATAATTAAACACAATCGAAGTTCTGATATTCAGGCGTCAAAATAAGGTATGGAAACAATTTTTTTTAAATCTATAATCCTGTCCCTTGCAACAACACAATATGTTTTGTTCAGATTCAGATGATTATTTTAAGCATATTTGGAACCCCCTCAAAACAAGGTGGGGTTGTAAGCAAATATATATATATATATATATATAAATATCGTTTATGAAAAATAATTACACTGTTATAAAGTTCATTCTTCTCTTAATAATTGCTGAACATTTCGTATTGATAGGATCATCACCTGATTTTTCGTATATTTTTAAAAAGACTGTCCGTCAAAAAGTACTTGCCTGCCCCCCCCCCCCAGTTCTGGCGGTGCCTAGTTTACACAGATTAGCTACCCGAAGTTGTTTTCATGGTTAAGTATGAAAAAAGTCAGAACAACTTCGGTAAAATATCCTTCCTCGGGAAACAATTAAATTATCATTATTAGGATGTCACTATCGGCCTTAGAACATTGCGGTCACTGATAGTCGGAACCCAAATAAAATCATCTGGCTCCTATTGTCAGGCATTGTCTCCTAGTAGGAACTAGAGAAGCCACTGGGTCGGATTGCCATCACTATCGGTTAGTGCTGGTTCGTGGCGATTACTTGCGCGTACTGGAGAGTACTGGAATTTACTGATGGACACTGGATGTCTTTGGACCTAGATCATCCTGCGGCCATGATCATTATCAAACCCCATTTGAATACTTCTTACTGAAATCGTTTTGTTAACTCTCGGGCGCTGGCTGGCTGTCATTAAATCATTCGGGGAACACTGATTATAAATTGCAGTTAGTGTTGTATTCAGACGCTTGATGGTAAATCTTGGCTGCTTTTACAACTGTTACTGCCAGTTTCCGGCGTGCAATATCGCTCCCTGACGACTATGAGTATTATCAACTTTCAAAATGAAATTAAAGATGTTATTTGCATCCATGGAACGCAATGGCTTCCTTTGCTATTATCGATCCAGACCAATGTCGGACTCTATTGGATTGCTGTGAAATTAAATCAATTGCGTTTACTGTCACTATTTGTAAGAGGCAATTACTGTTGTCGAGGCTTAATTAAGTTTAATTGCACTATTAGCTGAAGAGAGAGAGAGAGAGAGAGAGAGAGAGAGAGAGAGAGACTTGTTTCGTGTTGCTAATGTATGTACTATATAAATGTTTAGATTGATGTTAAAGACATTTTTCAAAAAGACATGAGACTTTTTTGTTTGATTTATTTTGTTGTTAGTAGTATTATAGTATCTATATTATAAGCTTAGAAGTTTTAAATGTAGTGCAGTTGCAGTATATAATTGCTTTGACCGCTTTGTTTTGTTCGATGTGTTTAATGACTTTTTTTATTATGCCCATTATTATCTTTTCGTCGTTTACAGTTACTATTTGGTTTTTATAATATGGTGTCGTTTTTATTGATAAAAAACATGTCTTGATAACAACTTCCTGCCGAATCACACAGTTACACACACACACACACACACACACACACACACACACACACACACACACACACACACACGCACACATACATTTTGTGAAGTAAGAAATATAATTCTGCATGTCTGAATGGGTGTTTATGCATATATGTGTGTGAGTGTATGCGTGTATATACTCCATTTCCAAAATATATTACATTATATGACTAACATAAATTGTTGGAAGTATCAGCTTTCCAAATAAAAAAAGACTATTCTGGCGCTATTTAACTGTTTGTCACTATGTAGAGGGAGACAACTCTCCTTTACTAAAAGATTCGTTCAGCTTTTCATCTCATAACGAGGTAACGGACGCGATATTTTTTTATGAAATCAACACATTACAAAAAGAAAGCTGCGACAATTTTTTTTTAATGTAACAAAGTTAATAACACTAATAATACAAAAAAAGTAGTTTTTACGTGAATCGTTTCTGTTGTCATATGATAATTTACGATGCTAAAACTAACAAAAAACGATATTTGACTAAGATGACACCATTCAAAAATAAAACTGCGAATTTTTTTTTTTTTATTTAATAAGTAAATGTTATGGTAAGGTTTTAAAAACTGGTATTTAACCTTAAAAATACAAACGATGGGACTTTTAAAGATGCGGCGTCTTTTTTTTTTACTGTAACAATGAAAAATCAACGATAGATTTCGAGCAATTGTAACCAAAGTTGATAACATTAATAATACAAAATGTAGGTCTTACGCAACTACTAAAAGAAATCCAACGAATCAACGATATTTTCATTAGATGAAAACAAAAATAATCTGCGGCAACTTTTTTATTTTAATTAATAATAATTATTTTTCAACCTTTAAATATATAAAGAATGAAGCTCTTTAATACCACCACCCTTTTTACTGTATTAAATCTTATTATATTAATAACACCAACATGTACTTTTACATTAGAAAAAATGCAAATGTGATGATAGTTGTAGAGGAATTGTAAACAAAGTTAATAACATTATTAATACAAAATGGAGTCTCTCGTTATATGTACCCTGTCTCTATATCTCACAACACTCAACAACATGAACACTTCTAAGACTGTCTCTATCACTCTAAGACTCTTACAAACATGAACAGCAACAAATATATAAGTCGCCATTTAAATAAGGACAGTGTAACATACTCGCATAGTTGGTACTTCAAAAATAACACTCACAACGTAATACAAACAGACAGACACTTTCACTTATATATATATATATATATATATATATATATATATATATATATATATATATATATATATATATATATATATACTAGCATTGGTGCCCGGTGTTGCCCGAGTGTTTGGAGGTGTATATTGAGCAAAAACGTGGTAGTAGGAAGGCAGGCTCGAAACCATACAGCAAAGGAGGAAAAGAACACGAAAACATTTTTCTACATTTTTACGACATACTAAAATATCAAATGCGACAATATAATTTTTTCCAAACAAAACTTTATAATAAATAAGAATGAAAATATGAAAAAAAAAAGCTGTGGCGCTTTTTTTTTTGTTAAAAATTTTACTAAACATGTGACAGAAACGATTCTTTTAATAGTCGCGTAAAGACTACCTTTTATCAACATAAAATTGTTACATGAAAAAAAAAAACATAGCGGCTTTCTTTTTTCTGTTTTGATCTAATAAAAAATATTCCGACGAATAAATGAACGAATCTTTTAGTAAATGAGAGTTGTCTGTCTCTGCACAGTGAAAAACTATAAAACATCGCCACTATTTTTTTTATGCACATAGATTTACAGGTCATATTATTCGCGTTTTCGTAATCATTAAAAAATGTCACGTTGAGAACGTATTTAATCACAAGTGCGCAAGAGATAAGAACCCAATACAACTGCCAGTAAAAAAAGGCATTTAATAAGAAATAATAAATATTGTTTTCTAACTTTATTCATACACACTACTGCTACATATTTTAAAGAAGGACGTAAGCGCTCTAGGTGTATGGAAATATATAGTGCACGGGACATAACTCTAAGGAAAACTTTTCTAGATTATATCCCTTTTAATGATATTGTTTTTTTTTTTTTAATGATATTGGTTTTTAAGTGCACGTTACATTATTTAGTATGGTATATTCGAAAATTTCTCTAGTTTCTTTCTAAAATATTAATAAGGGGTTTTACAAATTATGTATTGTCAATTGCCCTGCTGCCGATTAAAGCAAATCGCCATAGGAAATCGAATGGGTCCGACAGTAACACATCGTTAAAAATGTTTTTGTAATAAACAATAAAACGAATTTATTCAGAAGTTTCGAGAGGGTATTTTCGACTAATATCTTTTTAAGCTCATGCCTAATATGACATTTACTAAATAAAACTCCCGATTTTTCTTAAATATTTCCTCTTACACGAGCGATGGTAATGTACAGTTTAGCCAAGACATGAAAAAATGAACATATCGAAAAAAAAAAAAGGTTATATTGCACGTATCCGTTATGAAACGAAGTTCTCCGAAAAAAATGTCACTTAATTTCATCAAGTTTTTTTTTTTTTTTTTTTTTTTTTTTTTACAGCGAAAAAACAATTTGTTATGATACAAACATATTTCGATTTTTAGGAAGAAAAGCTAGAATTAAAGACGGGGAGGGAGTATCGGCGTTTTACATGGATTTATCTCCCAGTGGCGTGTTCAGCAAATTTCACAATGGCTGACTTCAACGCGCTCTCATTAAGAACGTGTTTTCCACTGTAAAAATCTACTCAATCAAATTGAATGATTTTTTCGGAGATCTTCAGTGCAAAACGATATTTTCATTTTTTTTATGTCTTGACTAAACTGTACAAGTACCTGAGCGATCTACTAATTCCGTCAGCACAGAAAATGTTGTTATTAAAATAAACAATAACACATTTGTCACAATCGCGATTATTTTTGGCAAACCTGAAAAACTGAGACTTTTTCAACCCAGTGTGCCAATTTTTTAAAAATTATGTTTCATCTTTGTAAAATAAAAAAAAAAAATATATACAATTTTATTTATTTATTGATAAATAAAATCAAAACAAATTTAGTCACAGTCACAAGTTTCAGCCAAGCTTTTTTTTTTTTTGCAAACTAAATTTTACAAGTGACCAGTTTTTTTTTATTTTGAATTTTGTAAGACAATAACAACATAACACTAGAAAATCTTTGTAAAAAGTAAAAAAAACTGGGGCAATGTTTTCAGCAAATAACTCGCGTCGACGTTACTTTGACTAATTAAGCCTTTAATGACTGAGACAATTTTTTTCCAATACACTGTGACAATAATTGTCTCAGGCTATAAGGATTTAAGTGGACGTACATCAAAGCGTATTTAATTTTTAGCCGTGCGTACTTAGTAAAATCGAGACTGACTTATCAAACGAAATAAACTTGTTTATATTTTGAAAAGATTTTTACAAAAAAAAAAAAAAAAAAAAAAACTGAAAAAGTGGAACACAGAATTGGAATAAATACTATTTAAATATATATCATTTTTTAAAATACTTTTTATATGAATTTAAAAATATATTTGTCAAAAAACAACCTCTCGATAGAAATTTAGGAATAAATTAATTTTATCGTTTATTTTAATAATACACGAGATTTTTACGGTATTTTCAATTACAAACGCAGTAGTTCGTCCGTGTCAAAGTTGTTTTTAATAACAAATCAGCAGCAGGAGCAAATAGTCGTACAATTTTTTTTTTTTTTTTAGTTTTATTAAACCTGGCGTACGACTAAAATCCGGAATGACTATATCTCCGATTCGGTTCCGCTGATTCAAGCAACTTTGCACGTTGTTATTACAAGACAAAGAATAGGCGTAATTTTGGTCGTAGGTAAGTAGATTTTGTATTTATAAAAAAAAAATCGTATTCATAAGAAAAAACAGGAAAGAAAAAAAAGCATATGTATCTGTTACCCGTTTCCACGAGAGCACAAAATTGTTTCTCATTCATCAAAACGTCCACGTTGTTACAGAGTTAACTTGGATTGATATATATATATATATATATATATATATATATATATATATATATATATATATATATATATTGCTACCAGGACCAGATTACATGCAATTCACTCAAGAATTATGACACTGTCACACAGATAAAACACAAATAAACAGTGTATGTCATCATAAAAACTGCATATGCAGAGTAGGGTAGGTTGATTTTCAACTTTTTTTGAAAAATGTAAAAGGTTGAAGCAGAGAAAGTTGTACAAACATATGGGGAGTACAAACATAAAAAAACTAGGTTTCTAACATCAGGCATCGGATGCTAATTTGATTTTAAAGATCATCTACTTTGAGACACTGAAAAAATCCTTATCTGTGAAAGATTTGTGAGAAATTATTTAGTATTTTGCAGTTTCAATCATAACAAGTTGTTTTATATATTTAAATAAACGATATAATGACTGATATGCTAAATATTAAACAAAATTATAATTGCCCCCCATACTGAGGTAGCGGCAATTAAAAAATTCTATAAATGCTGCATTTTACTTTGTTTTATAACTGCAAAATTCAATTCGTTTTACTATCAATGAAAAAAAAAAGTTTTTATTCTGTTTGGAAAAAAGTCTTAATAAAACCTAAAACAAATTATTTACCTATCTCTAGGCAGTTATCTATGCTTGTATAAAAAACACAAAACAATTGGCAAGTAAAAAGCTATTTTTTTACCATAATATCAAAATTCTCCCTATAGGATCACTTTGAAGCAAAAAATGGCCTCATTTCATGGCATAAAATCTTAGCAATTATATGTCTATGTCTTGCTTCAAGTCCATAGGCTTCTGATGTCAATTTTACAGCCCTTTCCACACTTTGTGAATGTGCAGGCAAATCAGGTAACTCTGGCTTTCTGCCGCTTATAAATAATTACTAAAGTTCATGATCTGATAATTCTTCAGTTAGTGCTGGCTCTGAACCTCCACTTTGATAAATGTAAAGCGTCAAAATTTATTGTTGATATTTTTTTAAACGCTTTCTCACTGGTTCCTCACTGAAAAAGAAAAGAGAAGTCAAATAATTTTATTAACTTGAACAAATGAACACAATTTTATTTCAATTAATTTTTTTTTTTTAATTTAATAATTGAAAATGAATGTATAAATCGAAATAAACGATTCGATCAGTTTTATATGAATGTTTACTTACCTAATGGTTAAAATTCTTCTTATAGCTTCTTCTCTCACTTCAATTTCATCTGATTTTAACAAAGAGAACAGAATATTCTCTAGCAAAAGGGCAAAAGCATTAAACTGAAGATTGCTTAAAACAATTTCCTGAATTTCTGGAGGCTGCTTTTTTATTTGCCCAATCATTTTAAAAATATACATTTGCTGGTTATGAAATTTATTATCCAGTTTAATTTCAAACCAGCTAACTGTATAAACTTCTACAATAAAACTAATCAGCTGGTGCATTTTTCTGGTCAATTCAGATGGATAAATTTTACGGGTCCACAAACACATTAATCGGATTGCCAGAGTTAGCCATTTTGCCTGATTTAAAGGTCAGATCCTTCATGCTGTATACTGAGGGTCTACTTTACCCCTTGAAATACCAACAGCATACTCTAAAAGTAGTCTTTGGTCACCAGTGAGATCATTTTCTGTTAGTTCAGAATACCTGCCCTCCAGAGGACTACTCACTGGTAAAATGTCAATTTGGGGTAAATGATGGTAATTGTTGGCACATAATTTTCCTAGTTGACCCGTAAATGCTGTTGGGCTTCGTTGACTTCCATCAAGAAATTGAAATAATGCCCTAAAAGGAAGCTCATTCTGGTGTAGAGAACAACCAATAGTGTATATTTTTCTATACAGCTTGTTTTCTAGTGAGGAAACCAGTCTTGGTGCTTGTGGTGTCTAAAAGGACAGCCTTTAAAGTATTGACACTCTCATACTCTTCTAGAACTTTGTGAACTTCATCTGTCAGAACAGCACCAGTTGCTCTAACAGCAGGAATCACTCCATGTCTTAGATACATCCCCTTACTTCCACAACCCATCTCCTTCATAAATGTCAAGTGATGCTCTTGTCCTTTAGCTTTTCTTCGATTTTTGTTTCCTTTTTCATCGACAGTTTCAATGTAAAATAAAGTGTCTTTGTCGTGTTTCCCATCATCACCAATGCAGACAAGGTTTCTAATTTTTGGATTATGTTTTTGATAGGCATTATTTTTTTATCTTTTTTTTTCTCTGTCAATTTTGGATTTATCAAGAAAAAATTTCCTTAAATCAATATTTTATTTCAGAAGGCCCGCAGCCTGTAGATCCCAAAGAAAAGCATTTGCAAGACTTACACCTAGGTTTGACGAGACATCACCCCTGATGAGTTCAATGGCATAACGAGGAATTTTTATCAGGCTGTAAATACTCTTACACTCTTCCTCTGGTTCAAAACTTTCATCTGTTCCATCACTATTTATCTGATGTCAGAATGATATTCTGGTCATGGGATGTTGAAGCAATAGGCGGGGTGGGGTGTGTGAATCAACTTGCTTTTCTCCTAACACAGTTAACTTTTTAGATTTTGCGACTACAGCTTTATCAACAGGTCTCAATTGAAAATTGCCTTCGAGTCCTATTTTATTTCTTTGGTCCTTCAAATACTCTCTCCTCCACAGGAACCTGAATTAGAAAATTCGACAAATGTTTATTCTAATCTACGCTAATCTTAGAAATAAATTCTATTTCACGTAAAAAAATTGTAATTTCTTTTCTCATTGGTTTACATAAAATACAAGTAGGGAAATTCATTTAATTTAAGATGTCTATGATTTTCATTAAAAAGATTTTTCTAAACAAATAAGAGAAAATTTAAAAAATAGAATAAACTAACCTTTTTTATGGGACAGGTACAGACAATATGCTTTGACTGACAATTTTCTTTTTTGCATTTAATATTTTTGGCATGACAACTTGCAATTGGCAGGTCACACGAACAAGATGAAATATCAAATAATTTGTCAATTTGTAATTGACCAGAAGACTTTTGGCATATGCGGATAAAACGTTTCTATTTATTTGCTTAGTTTTTTTTTAAAGCAGGTGTCCTGCAATTTGTGTACAATCCATTTTTCAGTTAATAGGGGCAAACTGGAATTTACTGCCTTCCAAATATCTTTAACATCATTTGCCATTAATTTTGTAAGGACAAATTTATTTAACTTTGGGCGAGAATTCTCCATGTAAAAACCATATTGAATAATCTGACGGAAAGTAGGGATTCTGTTGTATTTAATGGAAAAGGTGTGCCCACAAATTGTGTAGAAATAGTTCGTTTCCGACTCATGGTTAGAAAAATATCTGCAAAATACATATTTTATGATATGGTAAGAAATTAAACAAAGGAAATTATGAATTAAATTTAAAATTTGGAAAAATTGGTAAATATCAAAAAAGAAATAATAAAGGTTTGCTAAGATATAAAATGCAAAATGTAATAATTTCTATATTTGAATTAAGCTCCGGTTAACAAAGTAAACACACGTGTGAACACGAAAATGAAACCGATTGCTTGGCAGTGTAGACAGAAATATCAACCGGATAAAATAAAGCCCTGGTTTATTAGTTGTTTAATTCATTTTAAATGAAATATTTTGCAGGGTGTCTTTTTATATCGACACTCAATTAGTTTTTAAAAATAAAATAGATATTAAAAACAAAAGAAAAAACGTATTGTTTATACTCCCTTCATATTTTTTCTTCAAAACTGGCATTAATATGACATGCTTATTCTTTGATTTAACACCGGCACCCTGCGACATAGACGCAGCTTATTGAGTTTTTCAATGTTTAAATTCATTTTAGCAAAAAACGATGCAGTTTTAGAAAAAAAGTATTTTGTGTTGTTATTCTTAATGCTATTTAACAACTTTCTCTGCATAGACCTAGTCATAATGCCAAAATCGACCTACCCTAATGCAGAGGTGTAAGTTCCCCCCCCCCTTGTGTTTTTCTTCGTGTCACTATAAACTAGTGATGCACCAAATAAGAGATGATTTAGTAGAATGGAGAGAAGGACGAGAAAAGCACTTGCCAGAATTTTAAAATTCTCTGGATGAGTGAAAAGAGGATTGGTTTTTGGAGAAATTTATTGCAACCCACATTCTAGTGAAGACCAATGTAATCAATTGTAAGCAGCTGTTGCGATAAGGAAAATTCAGTTGACATACACACTGTTGGTGCCTCTACTCATACGGCCAAAGTTGAGAAGGTTAAACGGCTAACCATTACCCCGGCCGCTATTAACGAAGACTGGGGCTAATTCCAATCACGCTGGGATGCCACAAAGATATCTAGACGCGAAGAAGTGCTCCAACTACTGGAATTCTGTTACGAGCCACTACATAGGGATCTCACTCGCACATTAGGTGGAAAACTCACAGACAAACCCTGCATGAGATCATGTGTTCCATCTGGAAGCTAGCTGTACAAGGCGTGGTGTCTATGATTGCAAGGGCTAAAGCGTCTGTAGTTTCGCCAGGGATTACGTCAGCTATCAAGGAACACCATATAAAACTGCCTGCAATGTAACCGGAATGCACCATCAAAACCAAGAGCGTCATCAATGCCCCCCCCCCAACAAGCCGGGAATGCCGCTTTCAGTGCTTCTGTGCAGATTTTTTTCTTTTTATCAAAGACACTACAACCACTTCTCCAACTGGCCCATAGATGGCGCCCAGAAACTTATCGCCTTACTAAGTAATTGCAGAGTGGAGACTCTAAACCGCGCCTGGATAACACAAGCCCCAACGGCACCATGAATACTCATTCATTCTAACATGCTATGTTGCAGTATAGAAATACGCTAGATCGAGAAACCAAGCTGTCACCAGCGATGTGTATTTTCGGTCGTCCCATTCGCGAATTTATGCCAATTATTCCTGAAAATTATCAACGACATAACACGTGAGGCAGCACTTGGCAAGCACGTGAAGAAACACTCCGAAACCGGCACATGCGGGTGCTGAGAGGCTATTGGAGCATACGCAAATGCTCCCACCACTGGTCGTTGGTGGTCATGTGCGCATTCAAACCCAGGTCGGTCTTTATCAACGCAAATGGGATAAAAATGGAGTAGTAATCAAAGTCCGCCAAGTCGCTCAATATGCAATAAGCATTGATGAATCTAGGTGGGTAAGACTTAGGAACAGAAAAATCCTGCTAAAGTGTATTAAAGTACAACTCCCTCCCCCAAGGCTGACAATCAAAGATGCCCTTCGATTGCGTCATGCTGCCCCACCGGAACAGAACCAACTGTTGTATATGATGATAGTACAACATCACGTAAAGTCATGGAGCCGAAGGCCCTTATTATTCCTGGATATCCCACTCAACTGACGCGCTCACCGGACACACCACTACGATTCTCACAAAGTGAGCCTGCAATGTCGCACATAATCCAACCAACTTTTGATAGCCATATAATTCCAGAAACCCCCCATCTCCAAGCCAATCTCAGAATATAGAGCATTCCAGTAAGTCCCCACTCGCCTGGTGTATGTACGCTGAGTAGGCCAGGCTGCGCTGAAACTACACAGAAATGGCTCAAGGACTACGTCCTAACAATTGGAAATCCACTGTCATCCTGAGTCAGCTCCCGACCAGGTCTTCTCAACATAATATGTTCCCTCATACAGATTCCCTTCCCCTTTGCATACTGTTGTTGTTTTGTAAGTTTTGAGGATTTCATCGACACATACGCAAAGACGTGGAGGAAGATAGAGAATTATAATTGTGAAATTCTAACTGTTTTGTCTTTACCTCTTTCAGGTCTTGTTTATTGTCAGTGCACATTATAAAGGCCGCTGAACAGAGTATACTCTCATCTAGGAAAAAATATAAATATATGTTTTTTCTTTAATAGAATTAATAATTAAAATCCGCTATTTTATAAATTGTTAGATCATAATACAGACAAAGCAGGTTATAAATACAGTGTAACTAGTGTCAGGGGAAAATCTCGGTTTATATGACAATAATCTCTTTGCTAAACTGTACTTTCTGTTTTAGTTTAAAATACATAATAAAATTGACATGCTTAAAAGTTGTGACCTTTTTGTTCTTAATTAATACTTATGATGTTAGCATGAGAATATGCTACATTTTACTGTTTATTTATTGTTTTTTAAAAATATTTATTTTTATTATAAAGTAAATATTTTATTTGAAAATTTGAATATTTTAATCACAGTAGCCTTTAATGAAAATAAAATTTTAAAATAAATAGGTAGTCCGGTTTATTAAGAGGAACATTAGTATATTAGTTTCCTATTGCATCTCACTCCAATATGATTTGACTACTAAATTATTAAGTGAATACTAATAATAAGAATAAATAATATATGCAACATATCAATAGCAACACAAACAACAATAACAACAACAACAACAACAACAACAAAACAAAACAATAATAATAATAATAATAATAATAATAATAATAATAATAATAATAATAATAATAAAGTAAAGCTATGAATTTTTTTATAAAAGTGTTAGTTGCATCTACCGAATCGTCATAAAAGAAATCAGTGTTTTTTATCCAATCAAGCATTTTTAAAATTGAGAGCGTTTTATTTTTATTTTCGTGAAAAAAAAGATAAATAAAGATACGATATTGTTAAACAGGTTAGATTAAACACAGACCAGGTATGAACAATAATGTCTGTTTTTCGTCTAGTAGTAACTTCACTACTGCTGCTGCCACTACTACTACTACTACTACTACTACTACTACTACTACTACTACTACTACTACTACTACTACTACTAATACTACTACTACTACTACTACTACTAATAATAATAATAATAAAAACATTTTAGATATATAAACTATTAAATATAAGTATATTAAATTCAGTTTAACTAATCCTCATATTGCCAAATATTTACATACACAACATGTTATCCGTCGACCCTATTAAAAGCTACCCAATCAATCAAAGAAAAGTACTTTGTTAATGTTTACAAAAATATGGACCAGGACAAACAAACATACTATGGAAAATCGCTTTTACTTATCAGTGGCTTGACAAGGCGACAGTGGGTACAAGCAAAAAAAAAATAAAATAAAATAAAAAAGAAAAAAAAAACTCAGTAAGCAAGATTCATCCCAAGGAAGCAAAACTGAAGCTGCTTGCCAAGAAAATATTGGCAAATTTTATCAATTTGAAAATATAGGGCGTTTTTAACCAATTCTTAGAACATTTGAACCATATAAAATATTATAATCTTCAAAAAGTCTGCAAATTTTCATTTAGTTTCATTCCATAGCACCAAAGACATTTGCATTCAATATCCAATTTGGTTAACAGTATATATATATATATATATATATATATATATATATATATATATATATATATATATATATATATATATATATATATATATATATATATATATACCACCGTTTTTGTCAAGTTTATAATTTCCAGTCTAACTCACTAATGAGCAGGATTTTACAAATGAAGGCCCTTTGGAAATGTAATGACCTGAATTTTTAGAGGGATATGCGAAATTGGCCATTAAGGTTGCACATTAAGAGCATAAGCAATCATCCAGAGCCTATTTTTAGAACTCTTTCGCAGCCATAAAATGTTTCAATCATAGGGATTTAAGTTTCTAGTTTTGAATATGAATTACAAAATATCTTAATTTTTTTCCAAAATCTGTGGCTTCGAATAAGGGGAGTGTAAAACTTGGTGCTATGGGTTCGAATCATCTGAAATAACAGCGAGGGGGGATTGTATTCCAAATATGTATCATATGTTATATCTGCACTTCTTAAGATCAGTAACATGTCAGCAACGGAGAGGAGTTTCCGACCACTGTTCTTTGAATGAGAAACACTCTCTATCTGTCGTTCTGTGAACATTAAATATAAACTAGTTTCTCCGATAACTCCAAAATATATAATAACGAAGTAAATAACAAAAAAATATATTAAAATCAAAATATTTGTATCATAAAATCTTATCAAAATATAATCTTTAAGTATAAAAATGTATCAAAATATAATTTTAAAGTATAAAAATATGTCAAAATATAATTTTAAAGTATAAAAATATGTCAAAATATAATTTTAAAGTATAAAAATATATCAGAATATAATTCTAATGTACAAAAATATATCGAAATATAATTTTAAAGTATAAAAATATATCAAAATATAATTTTAAAGTATAAAATATATCAAAATATAATTTTAAAGTATAAAAATATATCAAAATGTAATTTTCAAATATAAAAATATATCAAAATATAATTTTAAAGTATAAGATATATTAAAATATAGTTTTAAAGTATAAAATATATCAAAATATAATTTTAAATTATAATAATGTATCAAAATGTAATTTTAAAGTACAAAAATATATCAAAATATAATTGGAAAGTATAAAAATGTATCAAAATATAATTTTAAAGTATAAAAATGTATTAAAATATAATTGGAAAGTATAAAAATATATCAAAATATAATTTTAAAGTATAAAAATGTATAAAAATATAATTTTAAAGTATAAAATGTATAACAATATAATTTTAAAAGTATGAAGATCTATCAAAATATAATTTTAAATTATAAAAAAATGTATCAAAATATAATTGTAAAGTACAAAAATATATCAAAATATAATTGGAAAGTATAAAAATATATCAAAATATAATTTTAAAGTATAAAAATGTATCAAAATATAATTTTAAAGTATAAAATGTATAACAATATAATTTTAAAAGTATGAAGATCTATCAAAATATAATTTTAAATTATAAAAAATGTACCAAAATATAATTTTAAAGTATAAGAATGTATCGAAATATATTTTCATTGTCTTAATATCAGTCTTTTTCAATGATTAATTTATATGTGAAAATAAAAACTAAACATGTTAAAACATAAAATATTTCTTTTTTTTTAGAATTGCTTTTATAACAGTAAGATTGTATAAAAATGTATAAAAATATAATTTTAGTTTGTCAATGTGGACTAATATAATTTTTAAAAAAATATTTAAAGAATTTTCAGAACATTTTTTTTGTATTTTTGTATAAAAAGGTTGTATATAAATGTATATAAGAGCCAGATACGTCCAAGGTTGGAATACTGTTGCCACATATGGGCAGGAGCTGCTAGAAAGGACTTGTCCTGCCTTGATAGGGTTCAAAATAGACTTCGTGGCCTGGTGGGAGATGTCCTTTTCTCTTCGCTGCAACCTCTATCTCACAGAAGAGATGTTGCGAGTTTGTCTCTGCTTTATCGTTATTTTCATGGAAAGTGTTCGACTGAGCTTCAATCTATGGCCCCCCCTCGCCAAACTTTCACAAGAAACACTAGACTAGCTGAAAATATTATCAATGATTTTCCCAACTCTTTATCTGTGCCTAAACCTAAAAATAGATTCCATGATCAAAGCTTCTTTCTTAGAACTGCACGCCTGTGGAATTGTCTTCCTTTTTCCTGCTTTCCAGCTGTCTATAATATGGTTGTCTTCAAGTCCAACGTGAACAAGTTTCTGATGAGCCGTTCCATTTAAGTTAACAAATTTACCGAACTTCCATTACTATTGATTACTATATTGTCCTTTTGACTACTCTACACTCTTTAACCCTTATCCCTGAGTGGCCGATAGGCCTTGATAATGTGGTGACACCTATGTAAAAAAATAAAAAATAAAAAAATAAATAAAATATAATATTAAAATATAACAATTTAAATTAATTTTATTTCGTCCCCCGACAAAAGAAGTGTGGTCTTATAAATCCACACTTGTTCGTTCGTCCATCGCGTCCGTTCGTCTGTTCGCACATTTCTTAATAAGTACGCATTGGCATTTTTGGAATTTTTACACAAACATTAAACATGATATTAGTAAAAAGTAACAGAACTGATTTTCCGGGAAAACTTCAGTTAACCCCTTAGGGATGCCTTTCGGGTTAAATGGCTTACATTGACACTTTTGTGCTTATTAAAAAAAAACATTGGATTTTTATAAACTTTTGTGCAAAGTTGTAACTAACTGATTTTTATATGCTGTTGTTTGTCGATATTCCGTGATAACTCTTGGGTATGTCACATGGGCTCTTTTAGGGCTATTAAAAACACTCCATTTTTGAGACTATTTTACCATATTTGTCCAAAATTTTCTGTGCATGTCTATATAACAGTTGTGTATGGTGCTGAACACAAATTTAAATATATTAATGCCTTTGAGACTTTTGGGGCTAAATGAGGGGGTGAAATGATGGATTTAGTCATTCATTTTTTATTTGCATGGTGCAGAACTCAAATTTACACAGATTAAGGCCTTAAACTGAACCGTTCGTTCATTTTCACCAGAATTGGACGTCTCCTGTTGAATTTTGGGCTAAATGGGTCGAGAAGGGGGCAAATGTCGAATTTAATAATTTTGTTTTATGCCGCGTTCACTGTACACTCACGGGGGGCATGTACGCTTCTGTTTCACTTGTTTTTAATGATAGTGCTTCTTTTTTAATAAGTTATTTTCATCGAGAGTGTTTTGACAACGTCGACATTCACAGAACTCTGCGGCCGACAGCAATCTATTCATCTGTAAGAATTCTTTAGTTTTACGGAGATCTGACGTTAACAATGCAATCTTGCACTGATGTAAAGGATTAATATGCATCTCCGAAGAAAACTTTGTACGAACTTTTCGGAAAGTAAGAGTTATTGACCCCTGTTTTTTGGCCGAGAAACGACCCATATCGGCCGTTCTAGAAACGAAAATACACACATTCGTCTAATGTCCCTGATCTGCAGAAGTGCCATAATATATTCACACTTTCATTTTAATAAATGAAGTAAATTTCACAGTATATAATGATATTTATATATATTTGATAACCGAGATATTCATAATCGTATATTATCTCTAAAAGAATGAAGATGTAACATTGGAGAAATATTTGGAATCAAATCTCCCCTTGCTGTTATATCCGATCATGTTAAACCCTACCAGCAAGTTTTAGTTTGCTCTTTCTCAAGGCCAGGGATTTGGGGTATATATATATATATATATATATATATATATATATATATATATATATATATATATATATATATATATATATATATATATCGAAAACCCTCTGGCCTTGTTATATATATATATATATATATATATATATATATATATATATATATATATATATAATTCGAGGAAATAAAATATTTATTAACGCCCTGAATGTGCATTAGAGCGCGCATGTGTGTGTATGTGTGCACGCGCGTGTGTGTGTGTGCTGTGTATATATAGTTGTTTTTCCATAGTAATATCCCCTTAACCGTTATAAGACTAACAGAAATTATAAGAAACAAAATGAGTTTTCCGAAGAACATGGCGCAATTTTATACATCTTTTTTATTAAAAACTGCTTAAAACTTCCATGTTGTTCGCGTTTATAATAATAAAAAAAATAAATACTGTCACGTAAGAAGCATATTTATACGCACAATAACTACTCATAAAATGTAATTGTTAAAGGTGTACCACTAAAAAATAGCATTAAAAAAAAAAAAGTCTTTTGTTTATTTATACATAGTGCTTTGCTTTATATTCTAAACAAACATGAATAAGCGCTAAACGAGGCAAAAAAGGGATAGTGCATGGGAAATAACTCTGAGGAAATCTTTTCCTGGATTATGCCCCTTTACATAATTATTGATGTTAAATTCCAGCTTTCATTTTCAGTACGATATTCGCGGAAATTTGTCTAGTGTTTTTTTTTTTTAATACTTATCAGTTGAAACTAAAAGCAAAACCAAACACACATGTAAATATATAATTACTTATTTCCACGTGTAAATAAAAGTGTTTTCTCCTCCATCATAACAACATTGACGTTACAATTAACATAGTCAGCATTTATATTTTACAAGCTGGACAAGTTACCAGCGGGTGCGGTGCGGTGTGCGTGCGGTGCTTGGGTTGAATATGACACAGCTAGAACACATTCGATAATGGAAGACAATAGTGGGGGGGAGGGGGCTACTGCCGCCTCTAAAAGATAGCGGACACTGGTTTCCACTGTCGGACATTGCCTTGCAGAGACAACTAGTAGAAGCTACTAGCTGATATTGTAATCACTTACGGTTACTGGCGATTGGTGCTTGTTTGAGGTGATTCTTGCAGGTACTTTGTAAATAGATCCCGCACGGCCATGATCATTTTCGACCCCATTTGCAGGCTCATAATTAAAATCGTCTGTTTTCAAACTGTTGGGCACTAGTGGAGACAGGCATCCACAAGTTGTCACTGAATGCTTGCGGCGGGAACTAAAATGTAAGTCGTACTCTGTTGAGGCGTTTACTGATGTCAACTGGAGTTTACTGGTGGACGTTATCTGTCTTTACAACTGGAATTGTCGGTTTCTTGTGGAACGTCTCGATGACTGGCGGTCATGTGCAGTATCGGCTTCCGAAATGAAATTAAGGCGGTTATTTGCTTTTTCTAGCGGACACTTTCTTCCTTTACAATTATCGATCGTAACCAGTGTCACGCTCTACTACCCTGAAATTAAATAGACTGTGGTAGATGCCCTTTCTTGAGAGGGGGTTATACTGGCTTGCACTGGCAGTTAATGTTGTGCAAATCGCTTGCCTTCAAATGTCGGACACTGTTATCCAGTAGTGGATACCGTTATTCATGGTCGTCATTGCTCTTTTAAGGTGGTTACTGTCATTTTATGTCAGGGGCGTTCACAGGAACGCGAGTCTTCCAACCCAACACCCCTATCTCCTAATAAGCACCGTATATTTTTTACCAGATTGGACTTGAAAGTTAGAATAAATACATTTATAGCGCAAGGAAAGGTGACAAGGTGACTTGCTCGAATATATAAGGAAATTGGATGTATAAGAATTAAGGAAACACTGTAAATAAGTAGGCAGTATTCATGCAAAATTATTACTTTAAAGGTGGAAGCAAAACCTCGAATACCCTCCTTAAAAAGAAAAAAAAAGCTCACGAGACCTTATACTAATACACGTATACTTAGTTCTTTTTGTGTGTATTTGTGTTAATGTCTGTGCATGTCCTTTATGAACGATGATAGTGCACCTTTTCTCAAATCTAAATTGAAGGTAAACACTATCATTATGAGAGAGTCACAGTAAAAAGATGTCTGGGCTCGATGTTATCACAAACACGTCACTATGAAAAATGTCCGCAATAAATATCATAACTTGGGACCCAGTAGAAAGATATGGTTATCATGAATCGGTGAACGGCATGAGATACACGGTGGTTACCCTGCAATTGTTGGCCTATCTTCTTATTTCATATACCAGAATATTACAGACACAGAACAGGTAAGTATCTCCTCTAATTCTCGATACCAAAATAATATAGATGAAACCCAGAAGAATCAATTTAACCTTCATCGCCCTTAAAGAAGAAATATAAGACTAGGGAAACGAACTAGTAAAAGAATGCTATTACTGTAGCCATCCCAATGATCGAGGTTATCGGAAACGGATGAATATAGGATATGTTGATTGATTACCATGCAGGGGAAGAAAAATGTGCGACCCAAGCTAAACTACTTCGTAAGAGAGGTTGGATTTCAAATCTTAAAAATATAGAATACAACGAAATATAAATTATAGACTAGACCAGGAAAAAAACCTCACTGGATCCTTGTATACGTAAGCCCCGCCGGTAGAAGACTTGCAAAATTTAAACACGGTAAACATCGAATATGAAATTAATGGAACAACAAAACTAAACGAGCAGCTGATGTAGAAAACATCATAAACATATGAACGAATAAAATTAAAAAAAATCCATCCCGAAAAAAACAAAGGTTGAAGAAAGGAATCACATAAACAGAGAAAGTGGACAAGCTTCTCCCAGCTCCCAACAGATATATACAAACTTATGAACACTTTAATTCACGCATGTCTCAAAGCAAAAATCATGAAGTTAAAGCACAAAAATACGGGAAAACAAAATGGACCGAACAAACCTGGAAAACAACATCAACAAACATAAAAAGGAGTCAAAGTAATAAACAAAGATGAAAGCGACTAGAAGAGAATAGAAAACGTGGAAATGAGACTGGCAAGAAGAGGCTGAACAAGAAACATGAAGAACTGAAACAAGAAATAGGAGCAAAATAATAGAGACGATTATTATAGACAATGTGAATAAAAATCTGAAGAGTGCAAGCAAAATAGGACACAATGGAAAGTCAATTCTAATAACATGTAAACGTATAAAAAGCAGAAAAGGAACGACCGAACCCGACAGAAAAAAACGCTACGGGAGCAACATATGGGAAGAACGAATGCTACGGTATCTGTTTACGAAGATGTTGGTTGTAGGTAGCAAAGAGTCATAGAAACTAGTGTAAGTTATCAACCGAGCGTCTTTCAAAAATGAAAGCGTTTTTATTTAGTAAAAATCAAAATGAATATATGGTACTGTTTAAATTGTTAGAAATAGCGAACAAGTATGTCCAGTAGAATCTGCTTTCTGTGAAGTGGTAATAGACTATTTTTATAAATAAGTAATTTATATTTTCATCTTCAGCATCTAAACATCATAAGTGGAATGTACTATTGCGAAGGCGCGTCATACACACAGGCGCCACAAAACCACATATATAGATAATAAATTACATTTAAAAGAACTTTTAGAAGCGATTATATTTGAAAATAAATAAGGATATTTTAAATAATGGTGGATATTCGGCACTCTTTCCATATACGATCTATCGAATGGTTTCTAATTCAGTATGTTGCTGTTTATATTCCAATATATGATGAATCTTTTTACCAACCAAAACATGGTGTTAGTACTTTAGAAATGGACACTTACTCTATCTACCGCAACCATATTGGAAAGAAAAGTCAGCAGATAACATTAAAAGAACATCGGATATTTTTCAGTATTTCTTTCCGATCTAGAAAGTTAGTGTGAACTAGCTGTACTTACTCGGAGTCCGTATGTACTTGCGTCTGTACGCGGGCAGAGATTGACACACGCTCGGTTTTAAATGTGGACAAAATGCAACTTCCCAAGACAGATAAAGCTGGATTAAAACAAAATTGAAATATGCCCCTATCTAAAAGGAATTCTCTTGCACTGATAAAAGGAGAGAAGAAATCCAGGCGAGAACATTTTCGCTCCATTACGAGACATTTACATTTTCCTTTCCATTTGAAATTTATTTCTTGTAATAAATTATATTAACAGACTTTTCAAGAAAAAATATAGTTTAGTTTTAAATAGGTTTGCAGTAAAATCTATCGAACTCTATAAATCGTGTGATTCTTTCTTTTGATCAGTTTTGTATATTTTATCAAACTCTTATCAATTATGATATGAAAGTGAAATCATGAACACATTAATGTTAAAGCGGTCTTAATTTAATGTTAAATTATTAATTCAATCAAATACGTAAAAAAATATTGTAAGAAAAATAGAGTATATTTTCTCTCGACTTGAAAGAAATTGTGGTAAGCTTCAGTATGGAAATTGGTCAGGACAATGTATGGATCCAAATAATGTAAGTAGTAGTTTAAGTAGTGTGGAGAAATGCGTGACTTACCTGGATAGACCACGTGCGGTCGGTCACCGAAAATAAATAAAAAGAAAGAAAAGAAACGGTCAGGACTCTTATTCATAGAGTAGTGATCACGTGAGTTAGAAGAATATGCAAATAGAGGTGAACGATTTTTGCGATATAAAAAGCCTGTGTTGTTAAGAGGAGGGGTAGACTGTTGGCAGAAGTCAGTGCTGTCAGACGTGCTTTAGAGTTTTGTTATTATATGCTGTGCTCGATTATTGGGAGAGAGAAAAGAAAAGAGGAGGAACCAAGAAGACATTCTGCAGATACTTGACTTTGTGTTGGTTTTAAGCTATTTCCGCGCTTGGTGTGCGGTTACTAACAATGGACAGATTCGACATTCGCTTAATACCCGAGTTCGACGGATCTACCACTGGACCGGCTGTCGTCGAATGGATTGAAAAGGCAGAGAAAATCTGTAAACTGTGCAAAATTAAAGAACCAGCCACAGTTATCCCTTTGAGGCTAACCGGAGGGGCCTATGCAGTCTACCAACAACTCGGGGATGAACCAGACTGGGATGAAATCAAGCAGAGCCTGTATACAGCGTTTGGTACATATCCATTTGTTGCGTGGCAACAGTTCACGAGCCGGACACTTCAACCCAAGGAAACAGTCGACGTGTACCTAGCCGACCTGTGAAAATTATCTGTACCGTGTGGTGGGGTCAACGATAAAATATTAAGCTGTGCTTTTTTGGTAGGCCTACCCGAGGAGGTCAGTAAACTGTTGCGGGCATCATCAAGAATCGATGAATTGTCAACTGATGAGTTATTGGCCCGAGCTCGAAACATCTGTAAGGAACAGGAACCAATTGCAGCAGCAGCTCGTTTTCGACATGGAGGCAATGTGGACTCTCTTCCAGATAGTAATAAGCATGCCACCCCAGTGTGCTATAAATGTGGGGAGGCCAATCATTTTGCTAAAGAGTGCCGGAGTGATAGGAGAGGTGTATATCCACAATCAAAGAGACCAGTGCAATGCTATCGCTGCAATAAGTTTGGGCACATATCTCGCAACTGTTCGGGAAACGAAGTTGGGGGCAAGGTACTATCGCTACCATTGCCCCCTGCCAACCAATAAACACAGGATTGCCTGTCATTAGCGTTAAACTTGATGATGTGCAGTGTTCAGCACTTATAGACACGGGGTGTTCCCGGTCTATAGTTAGTGCCCATTGTTGTCCGGTGTGGCGGAGGAACCCAGTCGGCGTTATGACCATCAATGGCTTACCACTGGTATGTTGTGGTGAAGGGGCAGTCACAATCTGTACTGAGAAGGGTGACACAGCTAAAGTTGACGTTCTGGTGATGCAGGAGAAACCCCTTGGCTACGACATGTTGCTTGGAATTGATGCAATACAAGCACTAGGAGGCGTTACAATCACAGCAGCTAGAAGTATCAGGCTTGGAGAAGGGAAAGACGTCTGTGCAGCCATGTCGATTGAATAAAAGGACTTCTGTGCTACATTTGATGACAACGAAAGGGTGTGGACTGCAAAGTGGAAATGGGCCATGGGCCAGGAACCAGATCGGCTGTGCAACACGATTCCAGAGTATGCAGTTTCTACCAAGAATAGGGCCGCATATGAAGAAGAACTTCAGATGTGGATTGACAATGGTTGGTTAATACCATACTCACAGGAACGTATGGGACCACCCAAGGGATTAATTCCGCTCATGGCTGTTGAACAACCTACCAAAGAAAAAAATCGTCCCGTAATGGATTACCGAGAGTTGAATCGGCATGTTGATGCGTTTACCGGAAACGCAGATGTGTGCGCTGCTAAACTGAGAGAGTGGCGTTAAAAAGGGAGAAATGTAGCACTTCTGGATCTAAAGAGGGCCTACCTGCAGATACGTGTCCATGAGTCATTATGGCCGTTTAAGACAGTACTACTCAAGGGAAAACTATATTGTTTGACACGTTTGGGTTTTGGCCTAAACGTAGCACCCTTGATTATGACAACCATTATTAAAACTATTTTGATGCAGGATGAGACCACAGCAAAAGCTGCTTCAGCCTACATAGATGACATCTATGTTAATGAGGACATAATGTCTGCGGATGCAGTTCGAATAAAACTGAAAGCGTTTGGGTTAATAAGCAAAGACCCTAAGCGCCTAAAGGATGGAGTGCCCGTGCTAGGCCTCGAGGTCTGGGAGGAGGGCAATACGTTGTGATGGAAGCGAGGGAGCCCACTTCCAAAGTTACCCAATGTATTAACAAGACGTACTATGTTTTCTATCTGTGGTAAATTGGTAGGGCATCTACCTGTCTGTGGATGGCTTCGATCGGCAACAGGAGTGGTGAAAAGACGAGTGACTACAGTAACAAAAGGATGGGACGATGTTGCGGATGATGATTCTCTCCAACAAATGATGGCTGAAATGTTGTCCAGAGTGCATAGGAATGACCCTGCCCGGGGTGAGTGGCAAGTGTCTGGAAACGAACTAAATGCATGGGTTGACGCAAGTTCGTTGGCTACAGGTGTCGTGTTGGAGCAACTAGGTGTTGTTGTGGAAGATGCATGCTGGCTTCGTCCGAAAAGTGATGCTCAACATATAAATTTGGCAGAACTTGATGCCACGTTAAAAGGTATTAATCTCGCATTGCAATGGCAGACTAATGTTGTGCATTTCCACACTGACTCATTGTGTGTTTACCATTGGTTAACCGACACCTTGACTGGAAAGGCTCGAGTTAAGACTAGAGCTGCAAGTGAAATGCTAGTACGAAGGAGACTAGCAATAATTAAGCGTCTAGTTGATGAATACAGCTTGCAGGTAGACATTACGTTAGTCTCGTCGATGCAGAATTTGGCTGATAGCTTGACTCGAGTACCAAAGAGGTGGATCGATGCAATGAGGCAGGGATCCGATCTTCAACAACAAACATGCGCGACTGTAATGGATCAATTAACACCTGACCAGATCCGTATGATACACCAGCAGATTGGACATCCTGGAATTAAGAGGACTGCATATTTTGTCCGAAGAGTATGCCCTGCAACTACAAAAGCATCAGCGAAAGCAGCCATACGTTCGTGTGAAGAGTGTCAGATAATTGATCCGGCACCATCCCAATGGCAAAAAGGGAAGCTCGAGGTGGAGGGCAACTGACAGCGAGTAGGGATGGACATAACACATTATGGGGACAAACATTTTTTGACCATGACGGATTGTGGCCCGACGCGTTTCACAATATGGCGCCTGTTGACGCGAGAGGATGCAGCCAGCATTATACAACAGTTGAGAGCCGTCTTTTTTGAACGTGGTGCACCGATTGAAATTCTGACTGATAATGCCGCCACATTTCGATGTCAAGAATTTCAGAAATTCGTGCACGAATGGGGGGATTAAAATGCATTATCGGTGTGCATATTATCCCGAGGGTAATGGTATAGCAGAACGGTGTCACCGCACCATCAAAAGAATTGCAGCCAGGACGCAGTGCTCTATTCCAGAAGCTGTGTACTGGTATAATATAACACCCAAGGACAATGCAACACCAGCAACTGCACCAGCCAATGGGATTTACCAATATGAACAGCGTGTGAAAGGAGTTGATGCCATACCATCAGTGGTGAGTGTTGTCAATACACCATATCAGGTGGGAGACCTTGTTTGGATAAAACCCCCGAATGCTGGGTGCACTACAATTTTTCCGGGGAAAAATAGACGAAATCATAAGTCCTCAGACCATGTTGATTGGTGGCATACCACGTCACGTAAAAGATATCCGCCCTTGTTATACCTCTTCTGATTCTGAGGACGATGAGTAGGATCACACACCGTTCAGAGATGATCCTGATCACTTACTGCCCCTTCAGGTGAGCATGGAAACACCACCAACAGAACCAGACGAGGGAATGATGGGACATACTGATGACAATAATGAGGAGAGCGATGGACACAAGGAAGTAATGCCTCATCGAAATACTCGACAGAGACGAATACTGCCCAACCCCGTGATTGCGAAACCCCGCGAGAAGGGATGATGGAGCACACCAAGGAGATGACGCCTCCGATTCTTCGGAGAAGTACCCGACAAAGACGGATACTGCCCCCCTGCCCTGATTGTGAGACACCGCCTATGGAACCACGAGACGGGATAATGGAACAGACTGGTAGTAATGATGGTGGTAATGAAGAAAACAGCAATGAGGAAGTGCTGCCCCCGATTCTTCGAAGGAGTACCCGCCAACGACGATTGCCCGCATGTCCTGTTTGTGATCATGAGATCAGGGGGGAATGTGGAGAAATGCGTGACTTACCTGGATAGACCACGTGCGGGTCGGTCACCGAAAATAAATAAAAAGAAAGACAAGAAACGGTCAAGACTCTTATTTATATAGTAGTGATCACGTGAGTTAGAAGAATATGCAAATATAGGTGAAAATTTTTGCGATATAAAAAGCCTGTGTTGTTAAGAGGAGGGGTAGACTGTTGGCAGAAGTCAGTGCTGTCAGACGTGCTTTAGAGTTTTGTTATTATATGCTGTGCTCGATTATTGGAGAGAGAAAATAGAAGAGGAGGAACCAAGAAGACATTCTGCAGATACTTGACTTTGTGTTGGTTTTACGTAGTAGTGGTAATAATAATAATAATAATAATAATAATAATGATAATAATAATAATAATAATATCAGTTCAGTATTGACATGCTATGGATACACACTACTGTAAGACCACCCGTGCGTGAAATGTGTATGTCAAGAATTGCACAACCTCCAACCACACATCTCCTGAGCAAGCTTGGTTTAATCAAATTGGCAAGTAGAAATTTAGGACGACTGGAAACATGGTAAACAGTATTAAGTGAAAGGACTACAGGAAAATGCAGCCTGGACCTGATGTTGCACAGTAGAGAAAATGTTTAGAATATGCAGCAATTACAGAGAGATCTGGGTGTCATGATACGCTTTCATGACATACATGGGGATCCAGTGTTTATCCTGTGAAGTGTAAGTCCTCTACTTTCAGGAACATGAATATCACTGACGCGAAACAGTTGTCCTTTCTCCAATATTGGTTCTAAAAACATACTAGTACATATAACGCTAGTTAAAAACCCGAACACTGTAACCACAATGATGTGCCAGAATAGACGACGAAAGACAGAATTACACTAGTACAAAAACGCTGTAATTTGGAGCCGCTCACAGTATATACAGGCGCATAATCTGCTTAAGAACCACGTAGAGAATACTAACAGCACAATTGTGAAAATAAATTTATAATTGGTTATTTATTGCAGGTCAATGCCCAAAGAACAGAAAGAATGACAGAAAGGGAAAAAGGAGAAGGCATGATTGACGAAAAATTCTGAAAACGTAGAAAAAACGTAGTCATAGCCTATATCGACTATAGGACAGCGTATAACAGAATTCATCCAGCAATGATAACTGGGTGTTTGTATATGTACAAAATACCAGATAAGATTTTCATTTCGATCGAAAACGTAATGAGAACATTAAGACGGAACAAACAGGTGGAGGACGGTTATACTTATATATATATAAATAAAAATACAGAGAGGTATATTCGACAGAGATTCCTTATCTACACTACATATTATTACAGTAATGATGCCCTTATCGAGGTTCTAAGGAAATTCTGGGACGGATATAATTTTACTTATACTACGAAAATAGTGAATCACTTAATGCAAATCAGCGACAAAAAAAAAAAACTTTTGCAAAATACAAAAAGACCTAGATTCACTAACGAACAGAACCAGCATCTTCAGCCAGGAATGAAAAAAGTGTGCAACACTAGTGATATGAAAATAAAATCTGGAGGTAGCGGAATGCATGGGAATATTAAACCAAATACACTAGGGAAACACGAAAGTTACAAATATTTACATGCTCTGGGATTAGACATCATGAAATCAGCAGAAGTAGAACGAAAAATGAAACAGGAATACCTAAGCAAAACAAATGAGCTGTAGAAACTAAATTATACAGTAGAAGTTTAATAAAAAAAAACAATAAATACGTATCACTAATAAAATAGTTTGGATCGTTCAGAGGACGAAAATAGAACTGACGAATCTCGACCAGAAGACCAGGAAAGGTATGATCATACACAATACATTCAATCTAAAGCACGATGGTTACCGACTTGCTCAGGACAATGTATGGATCTAAATGATGTATATAGGAGTTTAAGTAGTAGAAGTGCGGAAGAAGAGGACTGGTTTGAAAGACATAAAAAGAATTATAAATATATAACGCATGGGTCAGAAAGGTTAATCATCGCAGCAAAGGACTCTATAAAAATTGAGAAAACAAAGAACAGTGAGGTTAACGATAGGAGGAGAAGGAACACATGTGAAGACATTTAGCTACATAGAAGATTCATTAGTATGAAAATAGAGGAGACTCATGAAAAGAATTGTACATGGCTACGGAAGATAGTTAAACAGAAAAACCGAACTACTAAAAAAAGACACACAAAATAACGTGATTAGAACCAAAACAAAACAAAGATGAACAAGACACAAGAACACAGTAAAAACAATTAATGTGAACACAGAGACGGAACTTTAATAATAATAATAATAATAATAATAATAATAATAATAATAATAATAACAATACTACTACTACTATTACTACTACTAATTATAATAATAATAATAATAATAATAATAATAATAATAGATGCATCAAACCAGCCCAACACGAATATGAGTATAGATATTCTCACGTAGGAAAGACAATACACGAGGAACTATGTAAACAACTGCATCATGAACACACAGACAAATGGTATCAGCACAAACCGGTAGCATGTTTCTGCGACATAGACGAACAGACAGATAAAATCATCCAAGCAAGGAAAGCAGATGCTTATAGTCAACAATGAGGAAAAGTCCTGCCAGATAGTAGATCTCGCCGTTGAAACATATCACAGTGTGATTATCAAAGAAAACAGGGGAGAAGAAAGCAAATATACGAAAATGGAAATTGAGCTGAAAATCATATGAAGGTGAAGAAAGTTAAGACAACAAGAATAACAGTTGAATCTCTAGGAGTAATCCCGAATAACTTCAAAAAACAAACGGAGGAAATTAGAATCAGAGGGATTGCTGAGAAGATACAATAGATACCAATAATAAGTGTTGCAATATTAAGATAAAAACCCTTGAATGCAAAGAAAAGAGTAATACACATGAGCTACAAACGATAACTGACCATATGAGAACAACAACAGAAGCTGAGATAGATAGATAGATAGCTAGATAGAGAGGGAGAGAGAAAGAGAGAGAGAGACAGACAGAGAGAGAGAGAGAGAGAGAGAGAGAGAAGCACCACATAGAAAAAAAAAACTATAACTGCAGATTAAGCTCTAACCAAAAAATAGTGCCAGGATAAACTAACACCATACCAAACATTCAAGAAGGGTGGAAAAAAACGAGAAGAAAAATAAATAACCAGATTACAAAATGATGAGAGTGTAGAGAACTGGAACCTTGAAGAGGCTTATTGCCACCCAAATTCCAGTAATGACTTATGCCCATTGCCGGCTTGTTCGATAATGTAAATTAATTTGCAAAATAGTGCGGAAAGGTGAAGAACGGTGACAATCTGAAGAGACTTGACCCCCAGACTTCACAGAACACTAATGGTTTTTATCAGTGAGTAGTCCCTGATAATCACCTGTGTGAGAACTTCTAGTGAATAATAATAATAATAATAATAATAATAATAATAATAATAATAATAATCGAAAAACTTAGAGAGTGCTGAAAATTAAGGGAAACTTTTGTCGCTCAGACACCAGAGATCGCCCAAAGTTGTTTTCACAGTGAACAATTTTATGATGACCTGTGTGGCTACTCCTAGTGATTAAATAATAATGAAGTAAACTTGTATATAAAGAACGAGAGAAGTATGCTTGTAAAGGCTGTTAAAATGTTCAGTAATGACGCAGGTATGGAATCTGGCATGAAGAAGTGTGGTGCTTTAAAATGAAAAAGTGAAACTTTGTTGAAATGGAGGAAACAATCTTTTGAATGAGGAAATAATAAAAGTGTCTAGAGAAGAAGGATACGCGAGGCGTGCAATAAGAAATGTCCCTGACCTACTTCCAGTTGTCTGATCTAGCTGAAATATTGCATGTGCGATGATTTATATCTCTACGGGTTATGTGGTAAATTACAGCTCTGGACTAATTGTGGTTTCTGTTTTACAGGTGTTTGAACTGACTCAGGTGTGAAATGGAGCCTGTTGAATCTCGAGCAGTAATCCGGTTTTTGTATTTGAAAGGACGCACATCAAAGGAGAATTTGGATGAAATGAAAGAAACTCATGATGATAATGCCCCATCATATGACCTTGTAAAACGCTGGCATACTGAATTCAAACACGACCGGAAGACTGTGGAAACAGCTCCTAGACCTGGTTTCCTCCCCTTCTGCCAATCATGATGCATCTGTCCGTCAAGTTGAGGCTTCCATTTTGGAACATCGGCGCATTACTCTTCGCCAAATAGGCCAAGATTTAATGATTAGTGCAGGTTATGTGGAAACTATCATTCATGACAATTTACATATGCATAAGGTGTCTGTCAGATGGATTCCCAGGTTGCACACACAATTCCAGAATCGAGAACGCGTCGAGTGCTCGAGGATGAATTTGGAGATGTGCCAAGAAGATGAGTCAAAGTTTTTTTAAAAGACTGATTACACAGGATGAAACCTGGGGCCGTCACTATGATCCAGCGACCAACGGCCAGTCAATGCAGTGGAAGCACTTGGACGCACAACCTCAATAGGAGGCAAGGGCGATGCCCTCCGCTGGCAATGTCATGCTCACAATCTTCTGGGACCAAGACGGAGTAGTGAGGACATTTCCTGGCAAAGGGTACCACAATTACAGGACCCTATTATGCTTCAATTTTGAGGACATTAAGGGAAGCTATAAAAATCAAGAGGCGGAGCAAGATCAGCAAAGTTGCCCTCTTCCTTTAGGACAAGGCTCCGGTCCACAACTCGCATGTCGCCAGATCAGAAACACGGGCATGTGGTTATGAATCCTTCCCGATCTTCCCTACTCTCCTGATCTTACACCCACTTACTTTCACCTCTTCCCAGCCATGAGGTTGTTTTTGAAAGTAAAGCATTTCCCAGATGATGCGACCTTGATTTCTGAAGTCACGTCGTGGTTGAAGGACCAACCTGGTGTGTTCTACACAAACGGTCTCCAGAGCTGCATCAAACGATGAGAGGAATGCTGGGTGGTTCCTATGTAGCAAACGACTAAGAACTGTGTCAAGTTTCGTTGTCCTACTGCTATGGGAAGTGGGTCAAGAGCATTACTGATTGCACGCCCCTCGTACAGCATCTTAAGAATTGTGAAATTAGATAAAGTAAAGAAAGCTGAAATTGAAGGAAATATTCAGACATAAATACAAGACTACGATTATTCTTAGGTTAAGATTGAATCGGAAAAACAAAATATCCACAGTCAACTAATGGGCAGTAGTTATATGTTGATACGGGATGGACATTATTAAAGAGAAAGAAATGATTTGAAAACTAGTGGCAGAAAGGCAAGCGAAGCAATGACAATAAATGGAGCTCATCACAAATTATTATATGATGCCAACATGTAAAAAAGATGGAGGAGGAGTTCTAATAGATGTAGATCAATGCGTAAAAGAAGAAAACTGTTTGAAACGTTACATCTCTAACTTTAAGGAAACACTGTGCCAATATTTGGAAACTTGCAAGACAGCTATATGGAGCAAAAATTTAAGATAATAAATCAGGAAAAAAAAGACGGTTATCAAAATATGACTCGAATTATCATATTAATATAACGGTTGAATGTCGTATGTGTGGGCAGAAATATTAAGTACTAACAGGAACCGTTAACTGGCAGTGCCAGTGGAAGCATGCCACCACCTTGTAAAAATGAAACTAGAGCATACTATGTTAAGAACGGCTTTCTGAATAGACACCCCAAACATTATCATGTAAAGAACGGCTTTCGCAATATACCCCCTCAACCCCATTTGATGAGGGGGCGGCGTCGTCAACGTATTTGCCCCAAATATAACTTTTTTTTACATAGGCGTCACCACTTTTCAAGGTCAAGAGGTCACTCACGGATAAGGGTTAAAGAGTGTACAGTAGTAAAAAGATGATATAGTAATCGATAGTAATGGAAGTTTCGTAAATTTGTTAGCTTAACTATAACGGCTCATCAGAAACTTGTTCACGTTGGACTTGAAAACGACCATATTATAGGCAGCTGGAAAGCAGGAAAACGGAATACAATTCCACAGGCGTGCAGTTCTAAGAAAGAAGCTTTGGTCAGGGAATTTATGTTTAGGTTTAGGCACAGATAAAGATAAAGTTTGGCAAGGCGGGACCATAGAATGGAGCTCAGTCGAACACTTTCCATGAAAATAATGATAAAGCAGAGATAAACTCGCAACATCTCTTCTGTGATAAAGAGGTTGCAGCAAAGAGAAAAGGACATCTCACACCAGGCCACGAAGTCTATTCTGAACCCTATTTAGGAAAGGCAAGTCCTTTCTAGCAGCTCCTACCCAGATGTGGCAATAGTATTCCATCCTTGGACGTACCTGGCGCTTGTATAGATAGAGAATTGCATCAGCAATGAGATATTTACTGGATCGATAGAAAGATCCGACCATTTTTCCAGCGGCCTTGGCAACATATTTGATGTAGGTATTTCATTTAAGATCAGGAGTAAAGGTCAAGCCCAGAAACTTATCAAAACTTGCGGCCTCACCAAGACGATAGCCATTCATTTTAATTGGTGCCAGATGGGGATCAGAATGTTGATGATGTAAAGATAGAAGCTTGGTTTTAGATGCACTTAAAGTAAACAGCCACTCCATTTCCCATTGTACAACGTGATCTAGATCAGAAGAAAGGAAATCGGACAGAACTTGGTCGTTTACTGTCTTAGCTGTGCTACTATAGATGGTAATGTCCTCAGCAAAAATGTCTACAAATGATGCAAGAATGTTATTTGGATGATCATTAATGTAAATGAGGAAAGCAGTTGGGCCCAGGATGGACCCCTGAGGGACTCCAGCATTAATATTGTGAGCTTCTGATTTTTACCCATCAACTACTACTCTTATGAACTTATGAGAGGGAAATGATTTAATAATTGAGAAGACATATCCAGCTATACTATAGCTAGAGATCTTGTGAAGTAAACCTTTATGCCATACCCTATCAAAGGCCTTAGATATGTCAAGAGCAATTGACCTTGAAAGGTTGTCTCCGTCGAGAGATTCGCTAATCCTATGAGATATAACTGTAAGCACATCTGCTGTAGATCTAGCAGAACGGAAACCATATTGTCTGTCACTAAGAAGGTTATTTAGCTAAGATGGTTGATTACTTCTGTATTTAACACAGATTCCACCAACCTACTCATGACACACAGGAGACTTATTGGATTCTTAAATACAGGACATTCAAGGATGATAGAAAGCAATTCTCATTAAGACAAGGTTTAAACAGTTTTGTAAGTATGGCCGCTAGTTCAGGTTGAATTGTTTTAGTACTATAATTGGAATATCTTCAGTACCGGTTGCTTTACTGAAGTCAAGGTTTTTGATTAGCTTGGCAACATCACGTACATCTATTTGTATATCACATAACGTGTTTTCTGATACAGAAGGAAATATTGGGGGTTGGTGGCCTTGGTCACAAAGAGTAGAATTAGCTGCAAAGTTATTCGCAAGGAGTTTGGCTTTGCCTGATGCTGACGAGATTACCTCAGGTCCATTGATGAAAGTTGGGATAGACCACACGCTTCTGTTCAGGATTTTGTTTACTATTTGCCAAAACTGGTGGGAAACCAAGCTGCTGCTCAGCTACTTTGGACTTGACGGACTGAGCATGCAACTCTCTTGCGTTCTTTATTACTTTCTTACAATGGTTGCTGTCAGTCCTGAAAGCGGCTTTAGTTTCGATATATCTATTACGTTGGAAGCAGTGGAAAAAGTGATTTCTGTGCCCAATGGTACAGCTGGCTGTTAGGTTTTTGCTGGAACATTTTTGAGGGTATGTAAAATTAACCATTCTGTCAGGTCTGATACTATAGAGGACACATCCTTTTTAAACATGGAATGCAGAGGTAGATCTGATATAAATGTTCGGAATCTATCCCAGTCAGCATTAGTGCATCGATATCCTGTACGATTGAGAGATACGTCTGAGGACTTATTGCATTTTAATAATCTTAATTGATACAACTGAGTGGTCGGAAGATCCAAGAAGAGACAGAACAGAAACTGAACATAGTTCAGGGCAAGTTGTGAGACTTTTTCATTTGTCTAGGAGACTCGCATACTGGCCGTCATTGTCGGGAACACGGTTTGAGTGAAGTTATAAGCTATGGAGAAATCGTAACAGAACCTCCCCTCATCATCGGTCTTGTTTGAGAGGGTCAACCATTCCACATTGGTAACATTGAAGTCTCCACATACGTGAATGTTAGCTGAAGGATAAGTAGATAGGACGTGGTCAATTTTTTCAGATATGCTTTTAAAGATAGTAACGCCGCTGTTGTATGGGCGATAGAGAGTAAATATAAATGCAGCACTGTGAGCTAGTGCAACCCAGAAGCACATATATGGTAAGGTAAGATCTTCTCTGGAGATGCCCCAACCACATGGAAAGCCATATTTAATATAGGCACATATTTCATGCCCATGACGATCTCGGGGTCCTATTTGGAAGTTAAGTTAGAGTATCCCATAATTACGAACTCATTTTTGGAAATAGTCTGTCCAATGCAAGTTTCTCTTAAAAATAAAAGGTTTTGTTTAGTCTCATGTAATTGCGCTTCAACCTCCGGAAGGTTAGAACATAAACCCCTGATGTTGGAAAAGGAGATATGGTAGTGGAGGTATACGTTGCAAGTTGGAGATCCGGGTTTTAGATGTATTTTTCTTGAAACTTGTCATTCGTTGTCAGCATACCCACCTGCAAAGTGCATAACGCATGCCTTTTATATCACGAAAACTACCTGTGTCTGCATAATGTAAACCATATTGTCATAATAAGGAATGTAAAAAATCTCTTAATATCGTCCTTTTCAAGAAAATTCCTAAGTTTTAGCTAAAGTAAATATTTACCTCTCCACAAAAGGAAATGTTTGATCAGTGCCGATAATGTGTTCGAAAAAGAGAAATACAAAATAAAACAAAAAACAATAATAAAACAAATATATAATAAATAAATGTTTTTGTAGGCAATGATATTTATATGTGTAGTTTAGGGGCGTAAATTATTAGAAAAACAAAAAAGTATTAAAAAAATATTTATGTTTATGTAAAACACAGTATTACAACCAAAGTCTGTTATACAAGCAGAGGAAATATCTTATTTATGTCATCATCTTTATTCGTCTAAATGTAAGAGAGCCGCTAGTACTTTTAAATTTTGGCCTTTCTAAGAGTAAGTAAGTTTCGTCTAGTTAGTTCCGTAATAGTTTCGTCTGCATTTAAAAACTGTAATGGATGATACAGTTCACAGACGACAGCACAACCAGCATGGCTTTCTTTTGGTGCAACTCTAGCCTTGGGAAGTTTCTTGAAGCTTCATTGGCATCTAACCACTGAGTTGAGCGTCGCCGATGGCCTTCCACCTTATCTTTAATTGAAATAAGAAAATTGTGCGAATGTGTATTTTCCATCTTGCATTCTGAAAAGAAGATATAATTGTTTGAAAAGGATTCTCATTTAAACTGTTAGTGCTAAAATGCTATTTAAAATGATATATACTGTAAAAGCATTATCAGGAGAACTTATCTGAAATATCTCATGTGCATTTAAATTCAAAACTTCAGCAAGAATTTCCTTCTCAACCTGATATTTTGCTTAAAAAAGTATGCGCATATTTAGAAATGGTTTGATAATATCAAATAACGTCGCCCCTGACGAACATTGTCTTACAGTTTGATTGCATGTCTAACATGTAAATTATTACACTTGACAGTTGCCATAGGTTTCTTGGTATATAAGCGTAAACACAATTTAAATCCACACAAAATAACTATTGCATTTATAATTAGATATTGTTAAATTCGTGTTGGATTTCATATTGTAACCTTGCCAAAAAGTCATTTTTCTAACATATTAATGTATTAAATACGCAAGATCTTCGTAATTCAACTTATTATATTTATATTATTTCTAGCTCGCATAATTTAATAACACACATAAATGTATTTAATTTATTTCCATTTTCTAATTACGAGTTCAAGGCAAGTGCAAAAGTGTGTTTATACATAAAAAAGATATATTTTAATTTTTTGTAATAATATATATAGTAGATACATAAACATGGCACATATAAACACATATATTAAGTGATTTATATATATATATATATATATATATATATATATATATATATATATATATATATATATATATATATAATATCTCTATTTTCATCACGACTGAAATTGAATAGCAAACTTACCACCAGTGGATGTATCGATTTTCTCATTTATGTACCAGTCAAATAGTGAGAAGACTCCAATGATTCTGGTAGTCATGGCAGCTAATTATGAGAATGCTATATTACATTGTTGAATAAAGTTTAATTACGCAAGCAAGGAAAATGCGCCTATAATCAATTAATGTTTTTTTTTTGTCATAGTTTGAAATCGCCGTGTATTTACATTGTAGAAAATGATCTCCATTAAGTAATTAAATTGTTATTTATTATGAAACAATTGCTAGGATCTTATTCAGCAACAAGAGATTAATCATTTGCAAACAAAACAGTATCAATTCATAATTTTAAGGGACGTCAGTATCCATGGTTACCGAATATATAGGTTTAAATCTTATTCTTTTTATCTTTTTCCCCAATTTCTCATTCTATATGTACGTCTAACTCTTTCTACTTCATTTTTTTCTCTTTCGGTTTGTATGTGTATATCTGCCCCCTATACAGATCTCTCTTTATCTCATCATCGTTGTCCTTCTCTCTTATTCGTCTGTATGTAAGTATGTATGGATGTATGTATGTATGTATATATATCATTACAATAAACAAATAGAATAATACATTCGGATGACATTTCCAGTATTTTCTCACCACGGCTCAATACAGAAATATATATGCCGAATCTCTACACTAATATAATCTTTTTTATTATTGCATCCCAGATATTATCAGATCATTAATTTTACTAATGACCTGACGAAAATCGTCTCTCACACATACACACATCTGTACATGCAAACACACGCACACACACACGCACATTCACACACATATGCATATGTGTGTAAGTGTAATCAAACTTATATGCAAAAGTAAAACACTATGCCAGTTTTATGTAATAAATTATTTCCGTTGCTTTTCTATACTATCTGCGTTGACTCAACACTGGTCGACTCTTGAGAAAACATCGCTACTTGTGAAGTTGTACATCGGCAGACGAACTGGCTACCAAAATCAAAGCTTTAAAGAAATAATATAAATATAAAATGTTCTCTCTCTTTCTCTCTCTCTCTCTCTCTCTCTCTCTCTCATAAAAAAAGTAAATTATGGTCTCTCTTCTACTCGGCTACCACCCGTTATCCAATACATGGGCATTTACTTTCCGCACGGATGTGAACTTTTATTATTTTTGTTGCGCGAGGGATAGAGTAAAATGACTCAGAAAAGTTGAAAGGCATATGAACTTTAGTATTAAAAATAACTGGATTGGTTATATCTCATGAGCAATGAAATATTTCTTGACTTTACTGGATTTCAAATAATAAAACGTGACTTGCACTGTTTGTGAGTGACTAATGTGCTTATGATTAATATACAACGTTAAAAAAGTGAAAATGTCACCTCTTTCGAACAATTTATGACGTCATAAAAATAATGGCATCTGCAATGTTTTTATATAAGTGTGTTATTTAGGAATGCGAAATGAATCTGCAAAATAGAATTTGTAAAATTCGGATGGATTAGATTTTTACGACATTTTCACCGACTATATTTCATCCTTTGATTATAATATTTTTTCTCCAACGAGGTTGTATGAGCAGTTTTAAAAAATTAAGGTTGTTAACACCCATAATCGTGTTATAGAACTGACTGGATCTGCAATGTAAACACTCATGCCAACAGTGTGCCGGTAACCTAGTTCCAAACATCCACAGTCCAATATCTTTGTCATTTCAATGCCTTGTAATAAATTGATAATTGTAAGTACATTTCATTAAAGGCACACACGCACTCAAATATAATGTTGAATTTTTGTTGCGTAGATATCAATATTTGAAGTGCACTTCTCTATTAAAATGTGTATTTACTAATATACTAGATATTCAAGCAATTTTACAAAAGGTAATTAATGGGCATTTCATTTGACAAACACACTCACATTAATAAAATCGTCATTGTTTTCTTTTTTGTTTTTTTGCGACCGAATGATTGGTTTTATTTAATAATTACTCACTGCTCCATTTAAGCATTTTCCATAAAGCATCTTGGCTTAGAATTCTGGGTTTTAAATTTTTTGCCACACTAAATCAGGATCTACCAAACAAAAGTTGATCATAATTTTACGAAATTTAACTCAACTATAATGAATTTTGATTTGTTAATAAAAAATAACCAGTTCCTTATTCGAGATGAGCAAAAAACAATTTCAGCAACTTAAAAAAGAAAGCTTAACAATATGCGTTTAAAGTCTCGGAACTTCGTAATCGCGTACACAAAGACACACACACACACACGCACACACATTTATAAATGCAGACACAGATACACTATTTTTAATACTTAGAGACACAATGCGTTCATGCTTTCACAATCATCAGTGTAAGAAGGAATGATTGCGGATAACCAGAAGGATTCGAACCCTGCAACGAATCAAGTTTTGGCTCCGCTATTAAGAAACCACACTCCTAGGACATTACCAACCGTCGCGAAATGAATAGATATCTTAACATTAATAACAATAAACATTAATTCAGACAATCTATAGTGATACCGAGTGAGAGGAAATCGCGATCTAGCAACAAGGCAAACTAACCGATATTTTTATTCCCCAAATGTTTATTTAAGGTGCGAAATAATTATATATATATATATATATATATATATATATATATATATATATATATATATATATATATACGATAGAATATGAAGGTCTAAGTTGAAAAATCATTACATAATCCACATGTTATAATTTGAGCAATGTTTAAAACATATATTGATATTTACTATTATGTGTGTCCACTCGTAAAATAATTGATTACTTCGGAAAAAAGCCAGTTTCTGTCACCCTGAAAGATTATTGAATTTTCAGTTTTTTAGTCAGTTGGCTCTGATTCATCCAGGTAACGGAATAACTACTTATATGCAATGGTATAATAGTCTACTCTGAACAGCTTATTTATTTTTCTTGTGTTTCACCCTAAACAAGGCACTGCACCACTTTGGTGTAAGGGGCTACTGTGTTGGACAACATTTGTAGTTATACGGTCTATAGAGTTGAGCAGCAATATGTTTTTTTACACATGAATCCCCACTTATCAAGGCCCGGAGGCTACTTGAGGATTAGGGTTAATGAGTATACATTAGTAACTATAATTATAGCGTAGTAAACATAAATAGTGGGGATTTTGTAAATTGGATTACTTAGGGAGAGGGTTCATCAAGAACTGGTTTACGTTGGACGTGAAGACAATCAGATTGTAGTCAACTGGAAAGCAAGCAATCGGAAGAGAATTCTAAGGCGTGCAGTTCTAAGAAAGACGCGTTGTTTATGGAATCTACATTTACGTTTAGGCACAGGAAAGAATGTGGGAAACTATTGATATTTGTTTTTGTTAGACGAGTGTTTTTAGTAAAATTTTGGTGATGGTGGGGACCATAGATTGAATCTCAGCTGAGCACTTGCCATGAAAATAACGATAAAGCAGAGACAGTTTTGCAACGTCTCTTCTGTGAGAAAGAGGTTGCAGGGAAGAGAAAAGGGCATTGTCCACTAAGCTACGAAGTCTATGTTGAACTCTATCAAGTCAGGATAATCTGGTTCTAGCAGCTCCTGCCCAGAGGTGGCAACAAAATCCATCGTTGGCCGTACCTGGCTGCTACATTAAGCTTGAACGTTTGCATGTCGGTGCAGTCAGGGAAGCAGCGACCGACGAATGGAATTACACAATCTAGCGGAAAGAAAATATTTGAGTAAAAGGCTTCCCGGTATGTACGCATCTATACAGTGTATGCGTAAGATTTTGCTCATTGTCGGGTAACTGAAGGGTATTTACATCGAAGTCATTCAACCGCTTGGAGTTCATCGTATAACTTTCCATTAAATACGTGTAAAATAGTCACAAAAATGGAATATTTTGTCAATGACACTAAATATCGGAGTTTGATTAACAGTGCAAGACCAGTTCAGTTGTCTAAATGTGAGCGACTAGTCGCGGGTGCACCAGTTCATGTGATAACAATGATTCATACATGCGAATGATGGTCCTGTAGAGGCACATGATACTCTCAGGTGTGTGCAACTTTCTAGCATGGTAGAGAGTTCAATTACTTTGTAGTAACCTTTGCAATACGCTCGATGTATTTGTTCCACCTCATATCACCTTTTAACGTTAAGCAAAGGTGTTTAAAGGAAAATCTTTTCCATAGTGTATCATCAACTAGGGCTATCAGTGATTGAGAAAGTGTTTAGTAATTATAATGTGTGTCCTTATTCAGCTACAGACTGGAGGTCATCATCTTAGGTGTTAGATATCTATTCATTCGTTTTCCCATCGAGCCTGTTATAAAGCGTGGTCTCATCAGCAAATATACCTGTTTCGAAAACAATTCAATTAGGGAGACCATTTATGGATAAGAGTAATAGTAAGATCTAAGGGTTGGCATCTGATGTACACAAGCATTATAATCATGGTGTTTTGACATTGACCATCAGACACAACCGAGATTTGTCTCTTATTTTAAAATATTTGATTATGTAATGTATTCGTTGAGTAATACCATATGATTTAGTTTTCATGAGAAGTGCATATTTCAATACCCTGTTAAAGGCCTTAGATATATTAAGGTATACATCTCCAGCAACTCTTGCATTATATATGTTCAGAGATTACAGTTAGGATATATGATGTAGAATTGGCTTATCTCAATTCATATATTCGTCAGAATAAAGTTTTGTATCTGTGAGGTAGTCGACTAGTTTTGGGTTGCTTAAGGACAAAAAGATTGTAGCGAATAGAAGAAAAAGGTAAATTGGATCATAATTTAGCGTATCAATTGTTTTTTTTTTATTTTTAGAATTCTTGTAAACTGGTACCACAGAGGCAATTTTCCAGCATTCAGGATATCAATATTTGGTAAGACATATGTTGAAATAGTTAGAGATTACGGGGGCAGACTCAGCAGAGCAAGTTTTAATAGTACACCAAAATGCGATTAAGTCCACATACATTTGAAGGTGATTTTCGATTACTAAGCTTGGTTTCTGTCCTGAAAACGAATCTCTGGGGAGGGTGGTGTGCTGAGTTCAAAATGGAGTTGGAGGGAAAGCATTCATCAAGCAGGTTAGCCGTCTCAATTGCCGTGCAAAGAATAGCAAGATTGTTAGATTGTAAAAAAACAACGTGTAATTGCCCATTATTTACTCAACTGTCACGAGTTCCTAAATTCTGAGATTTAATGCATTTTGTGGTGGTCTTGGGATATTATATCTTAATAGCATCTATTTTGCTTTTACAATTATTTCTAGCTTCTATATACTTTTGTCTATTTGTAGTGGACTCATGTCGGACAATTATACAGTATAAGTTCTGACTTTCAACAATGGCAGCTGTGCAAGAGAGACTGATCACTGAAAAGAGTGAGGTTATCTATAGAACTTCAGTGTGGGAACATGCGCTTCAATAACGGCTTTGAACTATTCAGTAGTTTCATTTCCGCAGGAAGAGAAAAATATTTCCTCACGGAGCATCGCTATTGTGATTCCCGATGGCTTCCTCATCAGCCGTCTTCTAGTAGCTTCTTCTACTGTTGAGCAATATCTTTTCAATTCTGGGTCGAAAGTTTAGAATGATGCCTATCATCATTACAACATGATCAGCATTCCCGAGATTTTATGGGCATATTTTACTCAATCCTCGCGAAATGTGGTCAGACATAGGTCTACAAGTGGGGATTTTGGAGATGTTACTGTTTGTGTCAGGGAATATGACATGTTAAAGTTATGTGTGATACTAGCCATGTAACTAAAAATTCCCATAATTTAAACTTTCATTATATCCCCCGATAATTTAGCCTAAAATTTGATATATTTTATTGCATAATACATTCTGATTGAAATAAAACAGCGATTATAATCATAAGAGTTTATATCATCATACTGTGATTAAAATCACAATACGATGATACAAACTTTCATGTCTATAATTGTTGATTAATCTTCGAGAGAGGGCAGTATTATATGGAAATAGTCCTGTTCAGAAAATGGCGAATACTACATGTATTTAGCACCAAACCAGCCAGCGTCATAAAGTTAGGTAGTATAATTTAATTATGATATATTTTAAAATGTAAAATATGTTAATTTGTGGTATAATATGCACTATTTGAAATTCATAAAATTGTTTGCAAACTTTGCTGTTTTGCGCTAACCTTATTACAATACATATATCATGCAAATTTTTCCTGTTCATAAAAAAGTAGTTTTCAAGATTACGCAGTATTCTTAAAGTGATGGTTTTCTAAATACATATGTATAACTAGCTAGAGAATTATTTTATTAACACTGTATCTCTAATTCATGAGACAACAAAATCACACACCGGTTGCCGTAAGATAACTAGTTAAGCCATATCAAGACTTGTGACTATTTGAGAAAGCTAGCTGCTGTATGTTCTTTCCGATCATCTCGATATTTTCTAGTCGACGTGATTTTCTTGTTGTTGCAAGATTTGAGAAGTGTTGATTATGTAGTGATGTGATTGAGAATTAATCTACCCTTGCTTCACAATTACACGCGCAGATCTCGTTACAGATTGTATCCCTTGTTTCTCAGAATTAAACGAACGAGATGTGGCCTTACTGAAAATTTAAATGGTTTCATGCAGGATAACATAGTACACTGATCAACATATAGCAATACGTGAAACTTACGTTTTCTATTTTTTACTTTCGCGAAATATCTTGACTAAGCCTTCATCAGTTTAATAACACAAAACTGGAAAACAGAGATGTAGTAAATGCTATCATGGAGTACTTATTTATCCACACTATCATAAAAAGTATACATTCACTTTATAAACGAAACCAATCTACCTTATATAGCCTAATGAATTTTATGCACAGTTGTGTGTCTATGTAAATATTGACGTTAGACTCTCAAGTTTTCGCAATAACTTTGTTACAGGGTGACAAAGCTATTTAGTATTATTCCAGATCAGATATGGACAAACATTTCGAGAAGTTCCTCGCATGGGAAATATATTTTAATAATGTTCCGAATCAGTTCAGCTATTTCTCTGTTATCCCAATCTCATTATCTATCAAATAAACGCAAAGCATATCATTTAATAACTAATTTAAGTCACATCTCATAATTGAAAGCAATCTCATCAACTGTTTCTTAATAAAAATTAATTGGAACATGAATGTGTAACAGCAGCAGATTTTGCGTGTGTCAAAATTTCAAATGTAAAATATTCTACATGAGATTAGTTTAAGAGACTATATAGAATGTTCCAAAAAATAAGACGGATATTCATTCTTCCCGTCAGTTGATTGTTTTCCAAATAAATGAGGCTTGTTTCATCAAGTAAGGATGTTTTAATATAGTGGCTTCCTGACTTCAAATACAAATACAAATAATAATAATAATAATAATAATAATAATAATAATAATAATAATAATAATAATAATAATAATAATAATAATAATAATAATAATAAAAACATTGAAATTATTATTTGCTTTGTTCCTTTTCACCATGACTAAATATATGAACATCTGAATAGAATAAAGCTTTTTTTTACCAAAATATTTGCATTCGACATTACACAAGCCGAAAAGAAATATGCCGGAAAGAAAAAAACAACAACTTTCTTTAATAAATATTTACACATTTTATAAATATGAATAAACACTTTCTTACAAAAATTATTAGATTCAAGATTAATTATGCCGAGAATTGTTGAGGTAGCGTAAAACAAAACAACTAAACCAAACTCATTGAAAAAATTTTGAAAATATAAAAAAAACGGGAGAAAAACAGCATATATCTTTTTCCAAAATGACTGAATTCGGCATTAAATGACCTGAAAAATGAGTAAATGCCGTAATCTAAAACACCGAATCCTAACTCCATGAATAAATATTTGAAGATATAAAGAAGGATCAAAATAATATCTTCAGTCAAAGTTATTAATGTCGTAAAAGAAAAGTTATTAATGTCGTAAAAGAAAAGTTATTAATGTCGAAAAAGAAAAGAAAAAATACAATAAATCGGTACAGACATAGCGTAAAATTCGATTAGATTTTTTCTAATGAGCAAGAGAACATAATGAGTTTTAGGGACAGGGATTTTTTTCTACGGATGTTTGAAAAGTATTCTACAATCAAAAATTACAATTGCATATTTGATGTTAATAACCCGGGATAAATGTTGGGATGGAATGGTTTTAGCAATTCATTGCTACATTATTTTATAAAAAAATAATTTTATTTGTCTTGTTTAAGTACAAATAAAACCACGCTTATAAAATAGAATGTAATGTTACTTTATGTAAATAAAGTAAGTATTCAAAACTTTTAATTATTATTGATAAAATGAATTAAATAAAAAAATACATTGAACTAACAGAGCCCGACAGAAGGATGGCACAAACCAGAGCAGATAAAACTCGGTAAAAGCATCCCGCTCGTAAACGTATTAAACTATAATTATCAAGCCTATCATCGCCACATAAATGTGAGCTATGCAAAACTTTTTATCAAAAGCTGATAATACTTACCAAAATTTTGAAAGCTGAAAGAAATGAATGGTTATCAATCAAAATATGTAATATTAAAAAATAAATGAAAATAAGTTATCGACAGGATTGTTTTATTAAAACGCCGAAAAAATGTGATTATCATGAAAAAGCGTGTGTATATCTGAAAGAAAGTTAGTCTTACTCATATAATCGACTGTAATCTGACCAATGATTTATTTCGACTATTATTATTGATTATAATGAAAGCACACATTGCTTTGAATAGTGATGGTTTATGTTTTTATGAAAAATATGTAATCTAAATATTTTGCTCTCCTTTATGCATATTTAAAAATCGAGTACCAAGAAATATTTACATACACACACATACATACATATGTATATATATATATATATATATACATATACATGCATATATACATACATACATATATAATTTAAGGGTACAATAAAAAGACATTGTGCTTCTGTAATTCCTTCATCCAGCATGGGAAGACGAAAATATTTGCTAACTGACTATGGAATAAAGGAAACAATAAACGAAAATACTTTTATTTTCGCAAAAAATATTTATTTCACTTCCCTGTACGAAGAGCTGGTGTACAAAATAAACTTTTTTGTGAAACGCATTGTATGCTGGTTCTGGACAAATCCCGTAGGAAAGAAAATTAAATAAAACGCGTCTTTTTTTATTAATATCGATCTAAACACGATGAAATCGACGAGAGTGCATATGATCATAATGCAATCAACTTCACTTCGTTATTGACTCATAAAGATATTCAGGGCTGAATGCGATGTTGTCGCGGGAATATAAGTCAATAACATTCGAAATAATTATGGGGTCATGTTTGAGTCGGACCCGAACAGGTGTGTTCGTCTCATATGACTAAATAAATTATTTCGGACGAATCAAACAGGGCAGTGTCTGAGTATATTTATCGTCAAATGCAACAATGTTTTATATCGAAAACGAATATTACACCATTGATAGAATGAAATTGAAATGTCCCGTTTATTCTGCAAATAAATAAATATTTCTCACTTTAGACTTTTTATATCATAGCATACTTTATATTAATGGGTATGAATGCTATATAGGATATAGTTTCTTAAATAACTGACCGCTTTGATTGATTTAAAATTATTCGAATTTTACAATGATTTCATATTACGTTCACTGCCACAATGTTTTGTATAAATACGTCAGTTGGATGATCAGACATGTTTACATAAATGTGCATAATACTGAAGCTGTATATGCTAAAACACATTTTCCATTGATTGTAAGATTTTAGCATCAACACGTCGATCAAGTCACCTTTTCTTACTTCTGAATATACACATACAAAATGTGTTATGACAACAAGAAAATATATTGAAACATTCTTACGAATCCTATTGGGGACAAGACTAGATTAGCTTAAGACAATCATGTTTACAACAGGTCGTCCCTCATGATTGTTTGCAGTCTTGATAACAAAGCGAACACGTCAGCAAATATGGTTGACGAGGCGTCATTGAAAACTGTCGTGTCTCTCTCTCTCTCTCTCTCTCTCTCTCTCTCTATATATATATATATATATATATATATATATATATATATATATTTGACATGGTAGTTAGAGTGTTAAGAACGTTATGTCAAAAGTGAACACTAAATCGAAATCATCTAATTTACTGTTTTTTTTACATGGAGCTCACTTATCAAGGCCCAGGATCCAGGATTAAAACGTGACTAGCTTAAGTTCAGAATAAAATCATGTTTTTCTTTTAACGGTTAATTTAAAAAAAAATGTTTTGAACGCTGCTAACTAAATTTCTTTCACTACAGTTTGCAATTTGGAGACGGAAGTGTTTTTGTTGAGATAAGTGATTTCAATTTTAATCATACTTTTTATTTTAGATTAAAATATTAATAACTCCATTTTATTTCAGTATTTAATTTGTGCATCTCTGTTTTATTAAATGCTAGCTTTTTTTCTCGTCCAATACCGGCTTCCATCTTATCTCGAAATTACTTATAACGTCACCAACTTACTTTCGGAAGAACCCCCCACCATCCGCCTTTCTTTTATATCGTAAGCTTCTTAAAACGTGACTAGCTTAAGTTCAAAATAAAACCAGGCTTTTCTTTTAACGGTTAATTTAAAAAAATGTTTTGAACGCTGCTAACTCAATTTCTTTAACTACAGTTTGCAATTTGGAGACGGAAGTGTTTTTGTTGAGATAAGTGATTTCAATTTTAATCATACTTTTTATTTTAGATTAAAATATTAATAACTCCATTTTATTTCAGTATTTAATTTGTGTATTTCTGTTTTATTAAATGCTAGAGTTTTTTTCTCGTACATAAATGTTTATTTATCTACCGAGTTGATTGCAAAAATAGATTACAAATTGTACTCATTTTTAGTTCGTGAGAGGGGAATCTATCACCATACATTCCCTTAAAAACGTCTGTTGGACTTTTATTAAGTACAATACTTAATGATTTTTTTTTGTTTTTTTTTAATGGAGAGTAGAAAACGCATTGTGGATGCGTTATCGGCAGCTCCTGTTACTCTCGCTTCTTCTTATTTGTCCCCCAGTCCTCATTTTTTAATGAGTGATTTTTCTGACAAAGGGAGAAGAAAAAGCTGTTTTCTAGGTTGGCAGTATTTTGTGCGAACAGTTGGCAGAGATGGCGGAAATTTTCTGTTTCTATGTCTATCCTTGTAGCCATGTCACTAGTAAGGGTGCTGGAGGTAAACGTGTTGTCTGGGCTGACGTTATCCGCCTGATAGTCAGGGACCCGAACCTTGGATTAACCACTAAGGAGGCTGTCCTATCAGCAGGTGCAAAGTACTGGGGCTGCTGTATTGCCATTTGGTGAATTGATTCTGGACCATGCAGTAGCTTCTGGTGGGGCCTCTCGATGCCATACAAGTGGGTAATTGTTACGGCTTTACATTATCATTAGCTACAAATAAAAAAAAATTCTTCATTTCTTTTTCTCTCTTAGTTTCCCCTCTCTGTCCTGCTCTAAGTAAATCTGACGACCTAGTCCACAAATTTCAAAGTTTCATCATGACAAGTTTCAAGAAAAAATACACGATTAAACCCGGTTCTCCAACTTCCAACGTAGACCACTACTACCATGTCTCCTTCTCCAACATCAGGGGTCTACGTTCTAACCTTCCAGAGGTTGAAACCCAATTACAGGAGACTAAACCAGACCTTTTATTTTTAAGTGAAACTGGCATTGGACAGGCTATTTCCCTAGAAGAGTTCGCAATTAAAGGATACTCTAACTTAACTTCTAAATCTGACCCCCAAGATCGCGATGGGCATGGAATATGTGCCTATATTAAAGATAGCTTTCCATGTGGTAGGGACATCTCAAGGCAATATCCTAACTTACCCTATATGTGTTTCCGGGTTGCTTTAGCTCACACTACGGCATTTTTATTTACTCTCTATCGCCCCAACAACAGCGGAGTTACTATCTTTAAAAGCATATTTGAGAAAATTGACCAAGTCCTATCTGCTTATCCTTCAGCTAACATTCACGTATGTGGAGACTTCAATGTTCACAACGTCGGGTGGTTGACCCACTCAAACAAGACCGATGATGAGGGGAGGTTCTGTCATGATTTCTCCATTGCCTATGACCTCACTCAGATTGTTCAGGAACCCACCCGTGTGCCCGACAATGACGGTCAGTATGCGAGCCTACTAGACCTTTTTCTCACAACTTGCCCTGAACTATGTTCAGTTTCTGTTCTGTCGCCTCTTGGATCTTCCGACCACTCTGTTGTATCAATTAAGATAAAAATGAAATGTAATAAGTCCCCAGACGTACCTCTCCATCGTACAGTATATCGATACACTAAGGCTGACTGGGATAGCTTCCGTACATTTATAACTGATCTACCTCTGCATTCCATATTTAAAAAGGATGTGTCCTCTATAGTATTAGACCTGACGGAATGGTTAATTGTAGGTATTGACCGTTTCATACCCTCTAAAAAGTTTCAGCAAAAACCTAACAGCCAGTCATGGTTTTCTCCAGAATGTGCTGCTGCCATTGCGCACAGAAATCACTTTTTCCACTGTTTCCAACGTAATAGATGTATGGAAACTAAAGCCGCTTTCAGGACTGCCAGCAACCATTGTAAGAAAGTAATAAAGAGCGCAAGATGGCTGTATGCTCAATCTGTTTAGTCCAAAGTAGCTAGCAGCGGCTTGGTTCCCACCAGTTTTGGCAAATAGCAAACAGAATTCTGAACAGAAGTGTGTGCTCCATCCCAACTATCATCAATGGACCAGAGGTAATCTCGTTAGCATCAGACAATGCCACACTCTCAGAACTTTGCAGCTTATTCTACCTTTTGCGATCAAGGCCGCCAACCCCCAATATTTCCTCCTGTATCTGAAAACACCCTATGTGATATACGTATATCTGTACGTGATGTTGCCAAGCTAATCAAAAACCTTGATTCCAGTAAAGCAACTGGACGGACGGTATTCCAGTTAAAGTACTACAAAAAACTGCAACCTGAACTAGCACCCATACTTACAAAACTATTTAAACGTTGTCTTAAGGAGAATAGTTTCCCATCTCCCTGGAAAATTTCATCAGTATGCCCTGTATTTAAGAATTCAGGTGATCGCTCATCCCCCTCTCAGTACAGGCCAATAAGTCTCCTGTGCGTCATGAATAAGATGCTGGAATCTGTGTTAAATACAGAAGTAATCAACCATCTCAACAAAAATAACCTTCTTAGTGACACTCAATATGCTTTCCGTTCTGCTAGATCTACAGCAGATGTGCTTACAGTTATATCTCATAGGATTAGCAAATCTCTAGACGGAGGCAACCTTTCTAGGGCAATTGCTCTTGACATATCTAAGGCCTTTGATAGGGTATGGCATAAAGGTTTACTTCATGAGATCTCTAGCTATGGTATTGCTGGAAATGTCTTCTCAATTATTAAATTAGTTCTTTCTGATAGGTTCATAAGAGTAGTAGTTGAGGGGCAAAAATCAGAAGCTCATAGTATTAATGCCGGTGTCCCTCAGGGGTCCATCCTGGGCCCAACTCCTTTCCTGATCTACATTAATGATCTTCCAAATCACATCCTTTCATAATTTATAGACATTTATGCTGACGACACTACCATTTATGGTAGCACATCTAAGACAGTAAACGACCAAGTTCTCTCCAATTCTCTCTCCTCTGATCTTGCACATGTAGTACAATGGGGAAAGGAGTGGCTGGTTACTTTTAATGCATCTAAAACCAAGCTTCTCTCTTTACATCATCAACATTCTGATCCCCATCTAGCATCAATTGAAATGAATGTCTCTCGTCTTCAGGAGGCCTCAAGTTTTGACAAGCTTCTTGGCTTGACCATTACTCCTGATCTTAAATGGAACACGTACATCAAATCTGTTGCCAAGGCCGCTGGAAAAATGGTGGGATCTTTCTATCGATCCAGTAGATATCTCACTGCTGATGCAATTCTCTATCTATATAAGAGCCAGGTACGTCCAAGGATGGAATACTGTTGCCACATCTGGGCAGGAGCTGCTAGAAAGGACTTGTCCTGCCTTGATAGAGTTCAAAATAGACTTCGTAGCCTCCTAGGAGATGTCCTTTTCTCTTCCTTGCAACCTCTATCTCACAGAAGAGATGTTGCGAGTTTGTCTCTGATGTATCGTTATTTTCATGGAAAGTGTTCGACTGAGCTTCAATCTATGGTCCCCCTCGCCAAACTTTCACAAGAAACACTCGTCTAGCTGTAAACACTATCAATAATTCCCCTCACTCTTTATCTGTGCCTAAACCTAAACGTAGATTCCATGAACAAAGCTTTTTTATAAGAACTGCACACCTGTGGAATTGTCTTCCGTTTTCCTGCTTTCCCACTGACTACAATATGGTTGTCTTCAAGTCTAACGTAAATAAGTTCTTGATGAGCCGTTCCATATAAGTTATCAAATTTTACAAATTTTCATTACTAATGATTATTATATTGTCCAATTTCTACTGTACACTCTTTAACCCTTATTCTTGAGTGGCCTTTTGGCTTTGATAATGTGTTGATACCTATGAAAAAAAAAGAAAAAGTCCATTGTGAACAAGTTCTAATTGAATCGTCCCCCTAAGTAATCCAAGTTACAAAAATCCCACTGTTTACTATGCTAAAATCACAATGACTAATGTATACCTATTAACCCTTATCCTCGAGTGGCCTCTGGGCCTTGATAAGTGGTGACACCCATGTAAAAAAAAAGAAAGAAAAGGGTTATTGTGTGTACACTAATCAGTGGGATAGTATCGTAGTAATAGTTAGTATTGGGGATTTGATAAGGTGTCATTACTTAAGGGGGCGGTTCATCAGGAATTTGCTTGTGTTGGACTTGAAGACATCAAAGTTAAATTCGGGGGAGAACACGCAAGCGGCAGAGAGTTCCACACTCCTGCAGAGAATGGAGCTCAGACGAGCACTTGTCATGGAAATAACGATAAAACAGAGACAGGCTCGCAACGTCTCTTCTGTGGGAGAGAGGTTGCAGGGAGAGAAAAGGACATCCCCTACCAAGCCACGAAGTCTATTTTGTACTCTGTCAAGGCAGGATAGACTGTTTTTAGCAGCTCCTTCCCAGACATGGCAGCAGTACTCCATTATTGGACGTACTTGGCTTTTATACAGATAGAGAATAGCATCTTCTGGAGCGGTAGAAAGATCCTACCATTTTCCCAACGACCTTGGCCACAGACTTAATGTATGTGTTCCATTCGACATCAGGAGTAAAGGTCAAACCCAGGAGCTTATCAAACCATGTGACCTCCCCTTTACGAGAGCCATTCATTTTAATCGATGCCAGATGGGGATCAGAGCGTTTATGATGTAGTGATAGGAGCTTGGTCTTAGATGCATTAAATGTAACCAGCCACCCCTTCCCCCACTGAACCACGCGCTCAAGATCTGAGGAGAGAGAATCAAAGAGATCGTTGCCATTTACGGCCTTTAATGTGTTGCCATAGATAGTCGTGTCATCAGCATAGATGTCAACGAATGATTTTAGTATGTGTTTTGGGAGATCATTGATGGTTTAACATAGACGCATTGAGAGCAACTTGAAATAACCTAAATCGGCATCGAAGAGGAACGGCCGTGTCGTTCAACAACTTAGAATAGAAATAACGAGAAAAAGAGTAGTCATTCATTATATCATAACGGATATTTGACGAATGCGGATTGATAATTATTCAAATGAGAAAGTATACAATGCAGAAAGAAATGGAACACGAGAGTAACGTAAAAGACGAGCCGATAAATATCCTACGCATATATGAAACCATTAATTTATTTTATGACAAAATAATAGGCATATTTAATATGAAAAACTCACTAAGAAGCTGTTTTATCAAGGCGTCGTAATTATGCATTGATATATTACTATTTTGTTGGTCAGATGGCGATAGTGACCATAACACTGCCGACTCCAGTGTCATCTTCAGATTATCTTTAATCAATAACACTGATTTAACTATTGATACGAGCAATCTTAACGTTGCCTCCTCCCCCGTGAATAATTTAATCTATCAATAAAAATGTCATAAACAGATTCCATCAACAAAATGAAGCAGACTTACATAAACTATTGTGCTACTTTGGACCAAACTGACTTAAGGGAACCCAGAATGAGCACCGACCGAAATACACACGTCGTTTTAACGTTGCTTTTAGCATATTTGCTCTAAATTTCAGAATAGTTAACATATTTCCTGTATTCATTTCTAAATAATGTTATATATTTTAGAAACACAGATTTTAATATTGGAGGGTAATAAAAAGCTCTCATCATATTTGTTGAATTAAAAAATAACATGCTATTTAAATCGTATTCAATGTTAAAGTACATTGCAGCGTTTAGTGATGTTTGTATTGCATTGATGTTTTTCATTAGATAAAATATCATTTTAATAAAGTAATCTGATAACGGATAAAAAAAAAGCAATTAATGACATTTTGTAACATTAATCATCTTCACATATCCTGATTTATTTAATTTGCTTTTTAGGTGTTATTATTGTTCTAAATACAACCAACAGAATATTTCTACCATATTAACGAATGAATTTAATTAACGTGTAAAACATAATTAAAAATAGCAAAATTAAACATTTAATTAAAATCGAAATACTAACTCTTCTCACAGTTGGCATTTAAAAAGATTATATGTTTTCTCTGGTGTACACATTCAAATCGCATTCTATATTATTAAATACTGGTTTTAACCAGTATACACAAATAAAACAAATATTAATGCTTTGAAAATTGTAATTCTAGCCGTCGATTGCGCTGATAATGGCATCATTGAGATTATAAATGTTATTATACACATGGTGTATACATATATGTTTTTAGCTCAGATGTTTATTTAATCAAAACCTTTGAAACAAAGAAGTTTTGTCTAAAGCTAAAATCAAATTAACACACATTCTTTACATGTAATAACAAATATATATTTGTTTCTTGCTAACATGTACACGCGAATCTTCCACTTTCTCTCTTGCGATCTCTTTCATTTTTTTTTTTTTAAACGGGCGAATATTTGTACGAAAATCACACTTTGTGAAAATCACACGGGCCGCATGCCAGAGAAACTCTTGAGTTTTTAAAATGTTTTTTTTTTTTAATAATTTAAATAAACAATATATAATTTTATAAAATGTTGCTTGGATAGCTTATTTTATAAACCGTTCTTTTCTAGAGAAAAAATTCAAACTCAGATAATAATAGGGGTTTAATTAATTCTATAATGACTACCTTGTTAATAATGACGACGAGAAGTTAAAGAGAATACTGGACAAACATACCTAATTCACACACACACACACACACACACACACACACACACACACACACACACACACATATATATATATATATATATATATATATATATATATATATATATATATATATATATATATGTATATATATATATATATACAACTATTAGAAAGTAAGGTACACGTTTCTTCATATTTTTTTCTGTTTAATTTTGAATTTTCTTTTGGATGTGTATATGTATTGTGTGCATGTGTATATGTGCGTACGTATATGGATATGTATTTAAGATTGACGTGGAACTGTCTCGTTAACCATACCTTCTCCTCCTTCCTCTTGCTTTCTCCTCCTTCCCCGTGTGTGCACTTCACTTTCATTTCACAGCTGAAGACTGAGGGGTCGGTCAAAAATTATGTATATGTAAAAAAAGATGTTTAATTTCTTTATAATAATATTTTTTATTCCCGCACGTCCCCAATAGAAAAGCAATAAAAATTTATAAACTGTTATACTTTTAGCATTCTTTTTTTTGTACATCTTCAAATGCACACTTAAACACGCACACACTTACACACACCCACACTCATATATATATATGTATATGTGTGTGTAAGTGTGTGTGTGTGTGTGTGTGTGTGTGTGTGTGTGTAAGAGAGAATTTAGCTTAATATTATTAGGCTGAGATATAGTTCTTGCGGAATTTTTAATTTTGATTTCTAATGATGTATTTTCAAATATGTTTTCTGTTACAATATCTTTATGTTATGCATTGTTTTTAAGAACGTTTTCCTCACTTCCCACTTGTTTAAATTACGATCGTTTTAAAACAATTACGTATTTTAAAAACGATGAACAAAAATGGTAAAAATGCAAATTCGTAGGATTTTCTTATTACAATTCGGGCTAGACCAAAAATCTGCTGCCACAACTCTTCAATGAACGCACAGAACAAACTTGATTTTAAAAACAATTCGTGGCAGTGGCGACTGTCTTGAAAATGATGACCGTAGTGGTCGGCGATCGAATGTTGACAACAATTAATTAAAAGCTTTTGTCGAAGCCAATTCACGCACGACTGGTCGGGAACTTCCTTCTGAATTAGACGTAACATATACGACCATTTCCGAGTATCTGCGCGAGAGATTGGAATGAAAAATACTTGATAAATGGATGCATCACGAATTGAACAACAAAAAACGTTGTTATGAACTGTCATCTTCCCTTGTTTTACGCAGCAAGAGCGACTCGTTTCTCGACCGTGTTTTGATTGCGATGAAAAGTGGGTACTTTTATGACAACCATTTAACCTGGATTTTAAACAACGGGTAATTACAGATTGGCCTATTTTTTTTACTCATAAAATGCTTTTCATGGACTTTGCTTGGAAAATCGTATAAATTTGGACTTTTTCTGCTTTCTATCTCATCTCTCGTACTAATTATATTTATTTGTGTTTCTCTTTACCTTTTTCTTTCATTTTCTCACTACTTTGTTCTATTTTGTCCTTAAACATTTCCTTACTACTCTATACTTGTAGTTTTAACTATCTCATGCGAATGCCAATGTGTCAGATTTTTTTTATCCATATACATGTCTTTTCTCTTCTTCTGATATGAAACATTTAATTTCAAAATGCAAATGTCAATATGTTTTTTTCTATTATTTTTACTTATGTAACATATAATATTTTTTTGCTTTCACAACTTTTAACATTTAATGCTCATTAAACAAAATTTTCTTGAATAATCTTGTCCAAAGTGGTTGAGCAGTGAAGAGACTAAAAAGGGCTGTAGAATAATCTCGCTCTATTGAGCTAAGAAGTTAAGAGACAAATAAGTCGTTTGACTAGGCAAGCGATTATGCAAACTTGTTTGGGCAAAAATTATGCAGAGGATGTTTTACCAAAAAAAAATAATAATAATTTGGGCATTGAGCACAAAGATAGATATATTAATAGCATAATTGATATGATACGTAGCGTATTCGAGAGTTTTCGAAATGAAATTGAGACGATTGAGAAAACAAACGAATCTGGGAATAAGATTAGTAATATAAAAAAAGTTGTAATTAATCAATAAACTGACTTTATTACTAAACCAAAAATATTTCAGTTCGTGAAATTTACAGACGAAGTACAAACAACCATCATAGACTATTGAATGCCACTTGGATTATGTATTGCTTTTCCTTCCTGGCTTTATAACATATTGGTAACATTTAACACTTTCATTTTGCACACAAATTTTAAAATATCTACGCACTTATATATATATATATATATATATATATATATATATATATTATTCCTTAATTGGAATTCACTTTTTGAGATGAGCATTATATGTTAATTTTTATTTTTATTTCGGACTATTAGTCTCATCTTTATTAGTTGTTGTTTTTGGATCTTTTTATTGGTTCACAACGTTTCGGCCAACTTCCTCTGGCTTTCGACAGGTGGTAACCGCGACGGATAGGAACTTCGAATCTCCTAACTGCATTTTCAGCCATCACTGCCATCCGTAGTTGTTGTCGTCTCACCACATTTTTGACCAATTACCTCTGGCACGCTTTGGTTGGGATTGAAATCGCTATCTTCAGACAATGTTCATCTGGAACCGTAGAGATTCAACGTCTCTATCAACTGCGCCACGGGCCCCGAAGGGCGATCAAGGTTGGATTCTTTGATCTTATAAATCCACGTTTATTTATTATCTGATCTTCCATAGTCGGGTCCGCACCGATTGGTATATATATATATATATATATATATATATATATATATATATATATATATATATATATAATTCCTTAATTGGAATTCATTTTTTGAGATGAGCTTTATATGTTAATTTTTATTTTTATTTCGGACTATTAGTCTCATCTTTATTAGTTGTTGTTTTTGGATCTTTTTATTGGTTCACAACGTTTCGGCCAACTTCCTCTGGCCTTCGTCAGGTGGTAACCGCGACGCATAGGAACTTCGAATCTCCTAACTGCATTCTCAGCCATCACTGCCATCCGCCAAGCAACAACTGATAAATATGAGACTAATAGTCCGAAATAAAAATAAAAATTAATCTACGCACTTATTTAGCGATATTTAGGAAAAATACATAAAAAATAATAACATTTTCTTGCTATCGAAGCAGTTAACTGAGTTTTCCCATTTCAACTCATTTAAAAGTTGTGTTTAAATATTTACAAAACTACGTTGAAATTCCTTTTATACAGATAATAAAAGGAAAGACGAATAAATAAAAGAAATCTTCTGACGGGAGAAAGAAAAGTAAAACAAGGTTTAATTAGAAAGTTGAACAAACTATACTCTAACGCAAATAATTTGAATTTATTTGTTCATGATGTTGTGCAACGTTTTGAGCTATATTTTCTAGTTTTCTTTTATTACCGCCGAAGTTATAATAAAATCCTTGTAAAGAATTATAACAGTATGTAACACAGCCTTTAACGCCGTAATCAGCAACAAATAACAGCTGATATATGCAAATAATTATCCGGCTGTGTGATGTGACGTCACTGGAAGGACAAATGACACACGTGGACGAAGAAGCGCGGTTGGGAAAATCACGAGTCCAAGAAATGTGTGACATAAAAGCAGATACGTAAACTCACACGTGACCAGAAAATGAATAAAGGTATTTCGTTAAAACCTGAAACGGCGAGTTGAAATTCTTTCTTATTCTTTTCTTCTGTGCTATACGACGGAGTCTACATGTTAACGACAAGGTTACATGTGTGCATCTGTGCATGCCTTTCGAGAAAGAGATGGTTGTGCTGTGCAAAGAAAACATTTAATAAGTTGGTTAGAGAAAGTGAGAAACTGAGAGTAACTGATGGAGAGGGTGGAGAGAGATATTAGTTTAAATATAAATGTTATATTTTCCCCCGGACAATTCTGTTAGTTTGATATAAAGTTGTTGTTTTTTTTACTGGAGAGCACGATCCAGTGTAAAAGAGTTAGATTCGTATTATTGAATTTACACTGTACAAAATCCTCAAGTCGTAGCTTCTTTGGCTTTTGGGAATGGGGGTTTCGTACTGCATACATAATTTTACCCTCTAACTGGAATTTATTGGCAATTACGTTCGAAAAAGTGGAATGACACGCAACTCAAAAAAAAAAAACAAAAAAAACAAAGAATTGTCCCGTAAAGTAAGTGAACTTTTTTATTCGATTAGGTTTAATCTACTCACATTTATCATACTTAAACTGATTATTCATTATCATATAAACCCTTAACACCGGGTTGTTTTGGACATTATTATTGTTATTGAGTATTAGTAAAAACAGATTGGTCCAATTATTTTTGTTTTTTGTCATATTTACTTTATTGTGTACAATTACCTATTGCCTGATACCAATTACTAACGTATTTCAAACGTAAACTCCTATTAAATTCCATGCTCTTTAAAGATCTGACCATTGATCAAAAGATATTTATCTGGTATATTTTGCTGTCGCTCCCGTTTATTTAATGATTAGCGTTGATAAAACGATTCCCTTTGCTTTTTAATCCTAAATTATACATTAACATCGCATTCGGGTACACGGTTCTCTAATTGCAATCCATTGCTATGTAAAAAAAAAGCACAATTAAATTCAATTATTTTTATATTGCATGTTATAAGAATTTATTATCGTATATAATTTTCTGGTTTATGTATATATATATATATATATATATATATATATATATATATATATATATATATATATATATATATATATATATAAATATATATCACAAAAGATCTGTCCAATGACTCAATTGAATTTCCCTCTCTCCTCATTGATATCTCAAAGTACAAAATCGAAATTATAAACAAATGCTGTCCTAATTAGTAGGAATGAGCAAAGGATTAAGAATAAACAGGACCCTTTGATCAGATTTAGTGGCAATATACATCCTATATAACCTTATTAAGGACATTGAGGTTGGCACGATCGGCCTGTATAGAGATTACGGCCTTCTGTTCGTAGAAAATACTGACGGACCTAAATGTGAAAGTATCAAGAAAATTATTATAAGATAGTTGAAATCACCACAAACATTAAAATAGTCCACTTTCTAGACGTCACATTTAACCACAACAAAGGAACTTATGAACCCTACAGAAAAGAGAACAGTAACCCTTCATATATCCACCCCCTCTATAATCACCTTAAAACACTAATTTAACATATCCATAGATCTATAATTAGGAGAATTAGTTTAAACTCCTCATCCAAAGAAAATTTTGATAAACACACATTTTTACAACAAAGTCCTAGCAAACAGTGGGTATAAGGAAACCAAGTTAGAACCCTCTATTATAACAACTACATCTAGAAACACCTGAAAAGGAAAATCACTTGGTTGACCCCTCCGCTCAACCAAATGGTCAAAACTAACTTGGGGATACATTCCTCCCCGGCAACACGCTCCACAAGATATTTAACAAAAACACTATCCAATTGAGCTACAGTTGCGGAAATAACTAAATAATAACGCACCATAATAACAAAAGTTTAAGTAACGACACAGAACGGAACGGAATAATAAAACATGCAACTGCATTAATAAATCATAATGTCCCTATAGAGAAAATTGCCGCACAAACTCTCTAATTTATTAAGCTAATATTAGAGCCAAGGAGGACCCCACCGCTTGCAAATTCTACATCGGTCAAACTAGCAATACATTTAAACAGATACACATACCACAAAAGCTCTTTCTGTAACCCAGATTAGAGAGACAAAACATCATTGGTGTCATGCTAAAATGATCTAACGAGTAAAAAGTTGACACTAATTGTTGACTCGCACATCCTGGCTAGTCACTAAATTCATTTTGCCTTCTTTGACTGAATGAAGAACTATTTATCACAAAATTTATGGATAGGGATAAACTCTTAAATAAGAAACAGTGAAACCCCAATAAATTGCAAACATTAAAAATCGCATCTGCTTACTCACTTGCTAATTACTCCCCAATAATCCCAACTAAACACGACCCTGTCGGTGGGGCATTAGAATACGCCGACTGTCCCCCTGTAGAGGGTAAAACCCCTCAATGGGGGTCCTTGATATGACCTTAAACTATATCCAGCGGTGAAGCCCAAGCTTGTGGACTGTGGGGAGTGTGGAGCCACCCTTTAATTACCATTGCTCCCAGGTCCACTCTGACCCGGAGTGGCAGTACCTGTTAGGTTTCAACAATGGGTTAAATAGAAACCAACGTGAAAACAACAAATATATTCTATTAAAAAAATGTTTCTTCAAAATCTTTGGATTCAGCATTAAATAACCCGGAAAGGGTTGATATGCCGTAAAACAAAAACAACCAACCAACCCAACTAAACTCAACTTCAACACGACCCTCATGCAATATCCGACAGCTAAACACCTACAAATCAAAATCTCCTCAAGTTCAACATTCACTAAAACTACGAATAAAAAGCACGTATATATATATATATATATATATATATATATATATATATATATATATATATGCATGCACACACACACCAAGAATTGCAAGCAAATTTTCCGCAATATTATAAATACTTAATAATCCCACCGAATCCACCAATTAACCACAACGTTTATATTCGGCATATGCATGTCTGCTGATCCCTGATAATCCTTTTCCCTAAAATCTCGTTAAAAATATTCACCCGCAAGAGAAATATGAAACTACTATTCAGCTTAACGGTATGCATGCTGCTCTCCATGTTGTCTGTCTGTTAACTTTGGTACTACCAAAAATGGAATAATACCCGGTACAACCTGAACATATATAAAATAAATAAATGGTGAATAAATAAATAAAAATAAATAAAGTAAACAAAAGTAAAAAATAAAGAAAAGATAGCATATTTCTTTCAAGTTTGATGGCGGGGTGGACAAGAAAGGAAAATGTTGTGGAGCTGGGTTCATAAAAATACGAAGAAGAACTTCGAAACGTGTTGGTGGGTGGTACTTTCCCTTTTTTCATAGAATTGCTTGAAAATGTTCAACCGTATTACTCAGTTAATAATTATTTCCTGATATGTTTAAGGTCGTTAACACACATAAAAAGTATACTGCACATTTTCTCCTTGCATTTGTTCTTTTCAATTTTTTAAACGAATTATACCCTTCTTATATAAATTAATTTTCATTTAAATTAAGGGCAATGATGCTGTGACTATTTTTATCCAATATATCCGTATTGTTTTCACTGGTCGCTATGTTTGTTTTCCCTGCGTGTGTGCATTCAATTTATAGCGGGCGCAAAATTGCGTATTATTTTCACTGGTCGCCACATGTTTTCGCTCGTACATGGTTTTGGAGACAACTAATAAGATAATATACGTTTTTGTCGAAAAATAATAAATAAAATTAAAATAAAAATTTTACTGCATTTTTTAAAAATTTCTCATTTAATATCAAATATAAGTCCGAGTTTATTTTTTTAATTCAAGTATATATATATATATATATATATATATATATATATATATATATATATATATTAAATAAAAACTACTCATATGTTTTTACTTTTGACTCATTATATATATATATTATATATAAATTTTGGGATAAAATAACCACCTTTCGAACGGACAACTCTCAGGTTCTCATACCTTTTCCTCTGGTTTCCTTTTGATCTCGATCAGAATTTTGTCCAGGGTTGTCAACTTTTCGCAGCCTTTTCTGGTGAAAATGAAACTCTAGGGCCTCCTGCAGTTTCAGCGGACTGCTTTGGTTACATCTGCTTCAATGTGTTCGTCTAACAATGCCTTTCTAACAGTAGGAAAGATCATCACGGCTAAAATTTAAATTATTGCCTCCAGTACGGCCATCTACTCTCTAACCTGCTATCCGAGTTTGCATAATAATCTCACGACACCTAAATCTGTCCTTCTACCGAGGATTCTTTTAATAATGGCGACCGTAATTGTAAATCTCTTAACTATAGCCAACGTATCAGGTGCTGCACTTGAAAATCATGTCCGCTACATAACAAAAACTCTTTCTTATTATATTTTATGACTGCGCCATGTAAGGTACATATATTAACTCTTGGTAAAAACTAAAAAAGTAATTCATTTTGTTTCTTATTTCTAGCTGTTCGTTACGCCGTTTCATTCTCTCGTGTATGTCTACACTCATGTGCATATCTATAAATACAAATGACCACTTATGCGTAGTTTTCACCCTAATAAGCCATATAACCAGGAATATTTTTGGCTGGATAGATGCGAGGAGCATGACATTTGTGTATTTAACGCACCGTGATACGGACAGTTTGCGAAAGTTAATGTTCCTATTTCTTGGAATCGATAAATACCAAGACACAAAACAAATCAATATTTCCCATATTAGAAGGACCGTTTGTGACTGAGTATGAGAATACGATATATATATATATATATATATATATATATATATATATACACGAGAGAATGAAATGGGGTAACAAACAGCTAGAAATAAGAAATCTGTAGATATATGTGCCATATAAATTAGAAATAAGAAGTATATAGATATATGTGCCATATAGAAACATAAATAGAGAAATAAATAAAAATAGTAAAACATAAAATCTGCAAGAATGGAGTTAACGAGATATACAGACACACACATGCATGCACACACACATAGGCATATATGCGTGTGCGTGTGTGTGTGTGTGAGTGTATATATAACTACGTCATTTACTCACATAAAATTAATATACGAAAGTATAAATTTATGCATAAACTTTAAGTATTTACTTCAAACGTGCTCAATACATAGGTAGAGCTAGTTAGGTAGTTATAAAATATATATGGCGATTAAGCTACACTGAATACTCCGCGTTTCATCCACTCTAGGAATCTTCAGGATTATGCGCATAAGCCTGAAGAGTCCTAGAGTAGATGAAAAGCGAAATATTCAGTGTAGCTTAATCGCCATATATATTTTATAACTAACTAACTAACTAACTAACTATATATATATATATATATATATATATATATATATATATATATGTATATATATATATAGAGAGAGAGAGATAAATATAAATATATATAAATAATTATATATATAAAATATAAATAATATAAATATATATATATATATAAATATATATATATATATATATATATATATATAAATTACCTTGTCTGCCTGTCAGTTTCAGAACATTTCTACAAAAATACTCTGTCAGTTGTTAGTCTACAAATCCGAAACTTGATATATAAAGGGCTTAAACCCTCGAAAAAAACTTTAAATTATAGCCGGTAAAAATAAAACCTAAAACGCTTAAATTGAAAAGAAATTGAACGCGACAGGCGTAAGGTGACTTAAATGCAAATATACATTTGTAGATTAGACAACGATATATGGAACTTAATATATGCGTGTCGACGTTGCTCCGAAAAAAGAAATGAATATGGCGGGAGTCTATATGTTTTGATTTTGATTCTAACTAATGTTTTTTTTTTAACTGTTGAAAAACTGCGATATATTACGTTCAAAATACAAATCGAAAGACCGTTAAACATATATATATATTATATATATATATATATATATATATATATATATATATATATACATATATATATATATATATATATGATTGCAACGTCTTGCCAGACGAGTGCCACTCCCTCAGACATTTAAAATCCATGAGCCAAAATGTCTGAGGGAGTATCTATACACATATAATGTTACAGAGTCTTAGCCTTTTACGACAGCTAAGTCTCTCTCTCTGTTCAAAATGTTGAGATCCAGCAACAAGCAAGAGCAATATAGCTAGCAACAAATTAAACTGCAGACCAGCTTAATGCGGGTACTGGTATTCCGCTTGATGGTTTTTTAAATCATATTTGCTTCTTCTAGAAAGGTTGCCTTCACCATAGTTTATGGGCGCCCTCTCTACCCCAATACACAGACAATATATATATATATATATATATATATATATATATATATATATATGTATATATATGTATATATATATATATATATATATATATATATATATATATATATATATATACCATCAATATTCTTTTTGTTGGCTGGATTCAATAACAGCCTACAGAAAATGGACTCTGATTTATGAAAGTATGATAGGTTATCCAAAGGAAGGGTTGTAAAAAGATAGCTTCTCATTCGGGGGTATCAAAACCAAACAAAATATGATGAAAGTAAAAATAAAATAGATAAACCCCATAATTTATTATACCATACTTGTTCACACTGAAAAGCTTATCACAATATTCTGTGAATCTATATCAAAAAACCAGTTAAACTTTGTGATATATTACCATTCTATTGAGGTCAGGCGCTAACTAGCACCCTATTATTTTATTCTACCATATTTCTTTAAAATGAAACATAATTATCAAAGTATACTTACGCAGATAGATATGAACACTCTTTATTAAAGTTTGTGCCTATTTCCATTCTATTGAGACCACATCCCCCACAATTTCATTATTCCATCCCTATTTAAGTGAAAACATACATATAAAAGGAGTCTAATGTGTATCTATATCACAGACACTTGTTGACGTTTTTAATTTATAATTTTTCCATACCTTGTGGACCAGCCGCGTACGCAGTCCTAACAATTTTAACGAATCATTATGCCAGATCAAACATACCCATTCTTGTATTTCGATAAATCTTCTATCATTATATGTGATCAGTTTTCTATAATAGTCAACCAGATAGGAACCTATTCGTGACCAGGCACACATACAGACGTTCAACATTATATATATATGTATATATATGTATATATATATATATATATATATATATATATATATGTATATTTATATATATATATATGTATATATATATATATATATATATATATATATATATATATATATATATATATATATATATATATATACTAAAATTAGATATCATATTTAAGAGATTTTATTAACGAGCTACGCCGGAAGACTGCTGGTATATCTATCTATCTATCTATCTATCTATCGATCTATCAATCAATCAATCTATCTATCTATCTATCTATCTATTTCTCCTATAATTTCTGGTATTTTTGTGCATTGATACTCATATTAAATATTTTCTTCTAATGATTTTAAGAGAAAATACAACTTTCCTATAAATGGGGCATGGAAGTCCATTCACTAGGCAAAGATCTAGCTAATTTTTAGACATTCATTTGTAATTCATTTCCTATTAGATTTTTCACTTTATCTAAGGAATGACCATCTTTAGTTAATTATTACGTTTAATTATGTTTATACGAATATTCTACATGATTTATAATGCCGAGATACTGACGTAATAAGTGTATAGCAAACACAAAAATCTTTCCATATATATTCATGTATATATATATATATATATATATATATATATATATATATATATATATATATATATATTTATATACTAGCAAAGGTACCCGTCGTTGACTGGGTTCAAACACAACCTTACAGAAAATGAACTCTGATTTATAAAAGTATGATAGGTTATGAAAAAGAAGAGTTTTAAATTTGGGTTGAATTAGGGGGTATCAACACCAAAGCAAAATATGATGAAAGTAAAAATAAAATAGATAAACCCCATAGTTTATTATACCATACCTGTTCACACTTATCACAATATTGTGTGGATCTATATAAAAAAAAAACCTTGTTAAACTTTGTGACATATTTCCATTCTATGGAGGCTAAGTGCGAACGAACACCCCATAATTTTATTATACCATATTTCTTCAAACTGAAACATAATTATCTAAGTATACTTACACAGATATATATGAAAATTCTTCATTAAAGTTTATGCCTATTTCGATTCTATGGAGGCCAGGCGCGAACGCAGACACCACAATTTTATTATACCATGCCTATTTAAGTTAAAACATACTTATCAAAGTATTATTATGTACAAAAACAAACAATTGTAAACGTTTTTTTTTTATTTTTTATTTCAATACTTTGTGGACCAGGCGCGAATGCTGACCCCGCAATTTTAATGAACCACTGTTCTGCCTGATCAAATATCCACATTCCTATGTCTCGATACATCTTCTATCATTATATGTAATCTGTTTTTTTAAATAGTCAACCATATAGGAGTCTATTCGTGACCAGACACACACACACATACACACACAGACATTAAGCTTTATATTATAGATATATTTGTTGTATAAGTGTGCCTACAAAATCTCTCCTATAGTTTTTTGTCTGGAAACATGAAACTTCATATCTATGGTATTTACATCCATGTGAAACTTAAATTTCACCCAAGGGAATTATTAGGAAATGTGAACAATGAAAGAAAAAATTAAACTTCACGTCATTCACATCACTGGACAAATGTCCGACACATCCAATATGTTCACAATCTTAAATAAAACCGACTACAACCTGAAAATAAACACATTGTCCGTGATAAAACAAAATTTAAACCACTCATTTAAATTCTACAAAACAACTAAAATTTTCCATATTATAACATAAACAACGGCAAATCTGAACAATAAAACTTAATAAAATAATAGGTAACTATAAACCCGACTATATATACGGGAAAATTTAAATGCACAAAAGAGGATAACCTCTAAGACCTATAATTTCTCAAATCCTTACGTCGGTGTATAATATCGCTAAAACAAACAATAACATTATCAAACATTATATACCTAGTAAATACTGCATAAGATCTTACACAGACTTCATTGATCTTTTAAAATTAACCTCCGCCTACAAACATAACTGAATCTCACGACGCTGAAAACCTCTTTACCAACGTCCCTAAAAATGACGCAATTAAAATAATCATTAATCAAGTATACAACCACAATACCATACCCCCTCCAACTATAAAACCTCTTACTCTTTAAAAGTTACTATTAAAATGCAGCATATAAGTTCGGGTCACTTACCCTAATGTAGAAATATACATCCAAAGAGATGTCATCTGAAAGGGACCACCTCTAGGCCTAAATTCGCAGAATACTATATGACCAACATCGAAAACAAAATTTCTCAGATAAAAAGTAATAAATCCACTATCTATGCTCGATATGTCAACATTGCAGCCAAATCTATACAAGACATTAAAAAAGCTCAAACTAATCCTAGAAACACACACCCGCCCTAAAATTAACACATGAATCAAACAAAACTCGATTTCTTGACGTGTTAATAGATTCAAACAACCCCACTAAATACACAAGCTCATCATACAAAAAAGCTACTAACAATAATGCAATACTCTTAAATTATCATAGAGAATAACAAGAAAAATTTAAAACTGCCCTTATAATTAATTTGATTCACCGCTCACACAATATAGCATCACTTTAAATCCCATGAAAAAAAAAACATACAGTTGTCGGACCTTACAAATATGTAAACTAAAATTCAATACGTAAAGAACTGCTCATGACGACTAAAATTACTAGATGCCCAAAAAGCTACAGCCCCCTTTTAACCGGATCTCATGTTACAAGGCTAATATACTAACATTATTTAATAACTAACAAGAAACTAAATAAATAAACTATAAAATAAGAACATTGAAATTAAATATAAAAATTAATCGCGTCCAACCTTTTTACCCACACCTTTTTACCGAATAAAAAAGTATAAATACATCAATCCTCAAAGGAAAATAAATTTAATTAATCAATTTAAATGTAGTTGCAGTGCTGATTATGTGGTACGAACGACGTAAAGATTTGATAGTACAGACCAACAACACCCCCTATCAAAATAGGGAATGGCACCTCCCAACGGATTTTCTCAGTAACATACCTCGATCTTCAATAGCTGATCATTTGCTTAGAAAACAATACATGAGAATTCAGCATTGACTCATTAACCATTTTCAGTCGTGCTCATTTGAACATTAATTTGAAGATATAAAAGACATTTCACATTTGTTTGAATATATCTATTGACTGAAAAATTATCTCTTCAGTTTGGACGTGATTAGCATTTAGGAGATTCTATCATATTACATAGATCACTCGTAGTTTATTTTAGATATATAGTGTCTGCTTTCAACTCCAGTTAATATTTTGTCTTAAACGTGTAGATCTTAGCCTGTTAATTTCGCTTTTATGAAAAAAAAATGGGCGTAGTTCTAGGAATATGAGGATGAAACCGGTCTGCTTATTTTCCCCTACGTCCTTTTCCATTTTATTTTTACTCGGTAACATATTTGCGAACGTGTAAGTATTGAAATAAAATAATTGACTTTTCCATCAATAAGAGGATTAAACCTGTTACTTCTACACAAGCGCAAATATACGTAAAAGTCGATTGCGCTAACATTTTTGGTTCCGATTCTAGCTTATACTACAGAAGTTACGTTTTTAAGTTTGTAATCATTACTATATAGAGAGAAAATATAATTATCCATAGAGTATTGACCGTATGGTAATTAATTCGAAGTTTGCATGCAGTAAAATATCATAAGGGTATAATAATCTTTAATTGGATTCGGTAAAGGCATTTTCCATGTAGCCGTTTAGCAACAATGACAGAAATATGGGCCGTGAAAATTCTACCGTTGGTAAGTTGATACCGTGTATTTTTTTGTGTTTTTTTTTTGTATGAAGTAATATGTAGTTTCAAAATTCGGACGTAAATTTCTGCAACGAAGTTTGTAAATCTTAAAAATTTAGGTGTTTTTAAATTTTTTTCAGTTTTTCTTTTATTTCGGATCACATGGTCTATTGATTCAAACTCCGTACGTAAATTTTTAATATATATTTTTCGTTAACTGGAAAGAAGGCTATATAAAATTATGTTATGAAGGAAACAGTGGGTTCTCTAAAGTACAGTGTAGAAAACCATATATTTTGGACTAAGTCACTCTATGGAGACATGTGAAGCCTCCCCCCGGGCGATTTCACTGACTTTTATGACGATGAAGATCATTAGTCAATAATTGTTGTTTTCTTGGTAAGAATTTATTCCATCTTACAATTTCCATTTACATGTTTCTGACCTTGAAGTTATATTTTTCACTTCCTTTCAAGCCGCTAAACATATATATATATATATATATATATATATATAAATATATATATATATATATATATATATATATATATATATAGGACTATCCACTTATCTTGTGCTTCTTTTTTTTAAATTAAATATGTTTTTTTAACTCTTTTTCAAGATGTCTTTTAACATATTTTATTAATCATTTGTTCATATATATATATATATATATATATATATATATATATATATATATATATATGTATACATACATAGATACATATATATGCACATAAATAGATAGATAGATATATAATATATATTTAGATGCATATATATAATATATTTAGATGGATATATATATATAAATATATATAAACACACACACACACACACATATATATGTGCATATCAATAGATAGATAAATAGATATATATTTCTTCCTATATATATATATATATATGCATATATACATATATATATAGAGAGAGAGAGAAACAGAGAGTGAGAGAGGGAGAGGAAGCAATATCTATCTATCTATTTATCTATCTATATGCATATATATATACGTGGGTATTTATAGTTGGGCCTCTAATAATAGAGAGAGTGCAAAACATGCATAAATAACGATGCATAATTGTATGCATATATATATATATATATATATATATATATATATGTTTATCTATATGCATATATGTGTGTGAATGTGAGTGTGTGTGTGGTAGATAATAATAATTCTGCAAGCTAGTGCAAGAGATATATACAGAAATATAAAGCGAGAGAAATATGTAAAGAGAGAGAGACAGAGAGAGAGAGAGACAGAGAGAGGGGGAGGGAGATGGATGAGGAGAAATTTAGAGACCGGAACAAAATCTTTCACCATTCATCTTTACTGTGTTATCAAGAAACGATGAATTACATCCAACACAACGGTGATCAATTTCTGTGAATATTTAGCTGAGAGGAACAGGAAGAGATAGATTAATGGAGAAAGGAAGATGAGCAAACACAGTGGGAGATAGAAAACTATACGCAGTTACAATAGCGAGAAACAGTGGTAGAACAGGGAGAAGGAAGAATATTAACAAAATAAGATAGTAGAACGGAAAATTTGACCATTTATCTTGGCTGCTTATCAGATATTCTCCATCCGTTTCGGACAGTGCTTGATATTAATTGCTAGAAGAAAACGGAAGTCTGAATGAATGATGGTAAACGATAATATTTTGTTACATCATCTTGTCTGTGTAATCCCAATTGTTCTTTATTTTCAAGGGTGGAACATGCTATGAAAATCAAGTCCGTCTCTTCTTGTAAGTTATTCAATAAATCACTCATACTGATATTCTCACGTCTGTTCTTTGAATCGGTTTGCCATTTTCCTCGATCCATACAAATAACAGTGGTGATCGAAGCAGGTAAGGTCAAAATATCCCTCTAAATTCTTTCCTTGTTTAGTAGAACTTAATCAATCAACGGACATTTTACTCCATAGTCAGCTTGAAAGTATTATTCCATAAATATTACTAGTAGAGTGAACTCCGCAACCTCTTAGTAGATACTGCCGAATCAGCTGTCGAAGAAGGTGACCTCCCTCTACCAGGTAACAAAACTTCTCATGCCTTTCACAATCATATTCGTTTAGAAGATACTATTGGCTAATGCATTGGGTATTGTTACCATAGCTGAGTTAGTCTACCATTCACTAGTACCTTACATTCGACCGAATTATAAAACGAAATCGAAACCTTAAAAGATGCGACACTGTATAGTGTGTTCCATCCTCTGCTACATTGCTGCATAGTTGAGCTATTATCTTGCAGTATAACTTTTCAGTTAAGAATTCTTCATAAGGTATGGCCTCTAATTCAAAGTACGCACCATTATACGAGCGGCAATTTTCCTTACTTAGGATAAACAACAGTAAAAAAATAAATAAAAACAATGATACGCTTATAATATAACGACTTATAAAGACAGCCGTCTACTAGAAATAAGCGTTAATATAATGTATACCTTGTGAGTTGAACAGTAAAACATTCATATATAATATGATTGGACTATTATATATCCATGAATTCTTTTCTATATTACGTGTCTTTTCGCGTGTTCTATAACTAGACCACATTAGATCAATAGATTGTTAACTACATTATCAAGAATACTATAAGACAATTAAAAAATGATTGATGTAATAAGAATTATTACTCGTAAGAATAGTATTTAACAAGTATTTATGTAAATAAGATTTAAAAATAAACATGTTGTAAGCATCAGTGAAGGAATCCGGAAGTAACTTGTTCCACGTATTGAGAATTCTTTAACAGAAACACAGTAAATTTAAATTCGGCCTGACATCAAACACCGGACAAAAGAAAGTAATTACAGTGGAAACATTTTCATTCCAATAACATCATATTTGTGAATTAGTAGGTTGCCAGAAATTGCTCCAAGCTAGCTAACTTTCATAAACGATCTACAAACTCATCACATTTGAATTGCAATAATGATGTTCAATCCTCTCATAATACTCATCACCATTCAGCTGCCATTTTGACGAACATAATCCTCAACTGAATTTTAGCCTTTATTAGTTGGGTCGCATTAGATAAAAAATGTAAAGAAATGTCTATCAGTTTTATGATACAGATGTAGTTTTACTCTGTTACTAATCAAAATATCGTCGTGCGCAGGATAGCTGCGGATTTTATATTCCTAATCTCCTTACATCCGGAATGTAAATGAGCGTTGATGCTATATTTATCATTAGTTAAAGCACATACATGTAATATTTTTATAGAAGTTTCATTTTCATATGACCACATCCTGAATATTAATTTATGTCCATGTTTTTTGGAAAAATTTCTTTTGAAGATTCCATATGTTTGTTGTTATTACAAATAAAAAATAGTAGAAGCAGTAGTAATAGAAATCGTATAACACTTGGCACAAAAAAGACAACCTCCACAGGTAATCTGAAGTTATTTATACGACGTCATTTTCAAAAAAATACAAGTATCAATTTTCTGCCAATCCATTGAGCGAAGCGATTATGAAAAATTGCTTCCCTCCTATACCCCAATGTGGATGGATAGTAAATTCGTGAGCTAGATAGATGGTGGCACAAAACGAGTAATCTCTTAATGAGTATCTTAACTCACATCATGCGGTATAACTCGACGATTACTTATAATAATTAAATCCTTCGTAAATAAGAGAACAATCTAGATTGTGCACGACGGCCGTAAATCTAAAAAACATGATATAATTGTGGGTGTACCTCAGGAGTCCATCCTTGCACCTTTATCATTTCTAATATTCATAAATGACCTCCCTGATAAAATTGTCTCTAAGATGGGTATATTTGCTGATGATATCATGCCTTATAACAGGCACGATGGGAAATCAAATGAACTCATATCAAAGGAAATGGCAGAAACACTAGAAGAAGTCCTCCAATCTATGGAACAAAAATTGATGGTCACAGTCAATACTGCCAAGATAAGCATTTTTTCTTCAATAACTACAAGACACTTTCTCAACCACCAATAGCTATAGCTAAAGATACATGACCTGAAAGTAATTCTTCTAAACTCTCCGGCTTAACGAAGAAGAGAAAATCAGTTTGAACAGATACATTGAGAGCATTTCCAAAGCTGCTGCGAAGAAGTTGGACTCTCTATACTGTGCTAAAATGTTACTTGCGCCTAACAGCATCCTGTACAAGGTCACCATTCAGCGACGTATGGAGTATTGTTGTAACCTTGGGGCTGGTGCATATGCTACTAGCCTTTCACTCCTGGACAAGGTTGAAAAGAGAGTCGCCAACCTGATAGGTTCTGAACTGTCATCTTAGCTTCAACATCTATCCCCTCGACAAAATGTTGCATCCGTCTGCCTGTTTTACAAGTATTTTAATGATGGACACTCCAACATAACCACATGCCCTAATATCTCCTTTACGTACATCTCCTCAACAAACCCGATAAGTTGCAAAGTCGTACCCTACACAGTATAGATCCTTAGATGTAAAAAGTCTTATACCCTAATAGTTTTTTTTCTCCAGAACAGCCAGACTTTGGAACTCCCTTACGGGTTCCGGCTTCCTCAACTGAACTGACATGCAGAAGTTCAAGTGTAATGGGAACATATATCTGGCTGTCAACCCCCTACACAGTATCCGTACAACTTATGCCCCTGATAGTAGCCCCCAACATTAAAGTAACACGATGCTTTGCTTTGTGTAAAAAATGTTAAAAAACACTCTGTAATGTTTAAAATATGTAAATTTTTAATTATTCATTGGAAATAATGTGCCGGTGTTAAGTGTGCGAGACGACGATGGCGATTATGGATGCCTCGCACAGTTTGTATAATAAGAAAATACCCACTTTAGAGGTGCCCATTTAATTTTAAATATCTGTTAAAATTTAAAGAGTTATAGCTCATCATTTTAGACATTACATGAGCGTATGCTGTTTAAATATTAGTACTAGCATCAGAAAAAACTAATAATAATAACATTTTAGTTTGGCTATGAAATCTCTGACTTTTCCTTTATACCATATGTAAACTTGTTATATTCTATGTCTTATACATTGATCAATAGCCTGCATCACAAAATGATCAATTGCAATAGAGATTATTGAAACATACAGCAGAGTATCATCGTATTTTAGCTGGTTCATCGCACAGTGTGACCCGTTGGACTAAATGATGTTTGATAAATTTCATGTAGAGATGTCTGGTGACTATAAATGCAGTTTTTTTTCAGATACCTCGAGGTTCGAATGAAGCTTCGCAGCAAATGAGATTCTGTAATTGATGAAGTAAAGGTAACCTGTTCCATGACAAACCAATATCGATTCTCGGTGTACAATGAAACGTAATATATCACAATCAAATTACAAGGCTACACATCACACCAAATATAACAAACATATATTGTAATAGAAATTAATTTTCACTTTAGATCACCCCAAAATTTTTGGATCAGAGTTTTGGAAAGCAAGTAAAAGGTGAAAAAATAAACAGTTAATTATTGTTAGTAAAAAGGATACGGCAAAAACAACGTAAAGCAAAAAAAGAAAGACTGAACTGCATCTAGGTCGTAGGTACATTGAAATGCATGCATAGTGTTCGGGACAGTTTTTTAATTTATTGAAAAGAAATAAAAAAACGCTACAGATTAGTCAATAATTGATGTCTTCTTCAAATTTTATGGAATCTCTAAGAGAAATTATGCTGAATACAGAATACTTAAAAAGTGCATGCAGTACGTCCTGCTGTCATCATATATGAACCAGTATGAACCAGTACGGGAACTTCTGTTTTTTTTAATGCCTCAAAATAAAATGTTTACTGAAAAACAGACCAATTTTACAAGCGGAACTGCTGATACTTTTTTCAAATATATTAAACACGTAATTGGCCATGACACTGCTACCATGTGTCTGACCATTTCTCAACAACTGTTAGATTCTGCCCTTAACAAACTTCGGTTGGCAGGCAATAGAGTTGTTTTAAGTATTTTATATATGCAAACTGTTTTCCGTATTCGTCGTTGTTGGACATAATAAAAGACATGAGAGTTCATGTAATTGATTTTTGGTCTGTGAATATAGTTCGCACTTTATGCTAACCATTTCTTGATGTTGCGCTTTGTAGAAAACGTTATGAACGAAATATGATAATTTTCTACTCGACTGGGTGTTTTTCTCATTACTAGGGCTATGTTAAGAGAATATTCTTTTCGTTATTTTGACTCTCGAGTATATATTAGTTAATATCTTATATGTTTTTAGATAGAGTAATGTGGATCTCGACTGATTAGCTGTGTCTAACATTGCCGGATATATACTCGATAGTCAAAACAACGAAAATAATATTCTTTTGTCATAGTCCTACTGATTACTGTCGGTGGAATTCACGCCCCGCTTTTTCTACGAGATAACTACTCTATCACCACCCACTCTTGTGAAGGTCCACATTACCTTGCATGTATCTGACCGTGTCCTTATTACATATACCTCCGTCGTAATAGATTCAGTCAAACAACCTTCATATGTATTGTTGACAGCGTGAAATCAGTTTTAAGGTATGTATGTGTTAACAGATAATCATTTGCAATAACAATCAGAGAAATCAGACAATCTGTGGAGAATTGTTGTCACGTTTATTCCGGAGAACATTACGGGTTATAGTTAGTTATAAATCAATGATGATTACGTGTGTTAGAACTCCTCACGAGTTTACAATCAGACAAAGAAAGTGAAAAAAAAAGAAACAACAAGTATATCTAGAACAGAAAAATAAATACGGCTATTGTTAAGGAATAGAGAGAGAGAGAGAGAGGAAGATGGATAAAGAGAGAGAGAGAAGGGAAGAGGTGAGTTATAGTGTAGACACGTTGGCCGGAAGTAAAAGATCAGCTGATTTAATTGCGTGTGTGTCATGTGATCAGGTTAGCTGAATCGTTGAGATTTGATTTGGACACAGAAGACAACGGACGGCTTCCCGTTGTCTCCTCCTCTTCACGGGGGGGGAGACGAACGCTGACGTGTGTAGAAGAAGAACCCACACAGGCCGATTTCACTTCCACCTTCTGCAGGACATCTGGAGAAAGTGAAATAAAAAGTATAGAACTAATTCCTTGTCTTGGAGTGATTGAATCTTCATCCAAAAACAGGTATCAAGTCTCCCTCCAGGATGAGAAATTTCCAGATTGTCCAACATCGGAGAAGCAGAGGTAGGTTCTGAAAATACATGTCACTCACACACGATAGCCTTTATGATACAACATAAACATATAATATAACACGTCATCTCTTCTAATCCATTATTAGAGATGACACATCAAACACACAACCCTTTATATTAGATACAATATAACACACTCAATTTGGTGCCGTTGGCCAGTTCGCATCGACGATGTGATATCGAACCTGTGATGAAAAATACAACATGGAAGTGGGTCCTGAAATTGGAATGAGATTACGTGTCAAGAAAAAAAAAAGACAAGAAAACACATAAAACACAATAAAATATCTGGAAAAAAAAGAAAAGAGAAAGAACAATAGAAAAAAAGCAATACACACGTACAAACTTTCACGAAGATAGAAAAGGAAGACATACAGACACACAGATGTAAAACTTTATATATAGAAAATAGTTAAAAAAATGTTCATCGTATTAGGAATTAGCTCGTTATGAACGAAGAAAAATATCACTTAATGTAAAAATTATAAGGGAAAAACAAAGAATTGCGTTATTCTGTTTAAAGCAAGGGACCGATGAGACAGTAAGAAAATGTAATGGGAACACGCACAAATGAAATTGTTTGGAAATGTGTCAATCATAACTTGAAATATTTACACCGTTGCAAAAAGAGAAAATGCCCATCGCTTGTCTTGAAATTGGTTAAAAAAGAAAAGAAAGAAAAGAAAAAAAGAATTGATGCTCTTTCTCAGGCCAGACTGTTCTCTAAATCGTGAATATTGTTTTTCCAGTTTTAACGGCATTTTGGAACATTTTTTAAGGACTGAAGAAGGTTGTTTTATGTAATTAGTTAGAAGTTAATGTTAATTGTTAGAAAAAATGTGTATTGATGATTTGATAATCTTATTATATAATGTATAATTGTTGTTTTCCAGTGGTCTGCAAAATAGTAAGGAAAAAAAATCAAGATTAGATTAAGATAAAATGGTCGGTCTAGTCAAATTAGAATTTAAAAATGGGGGCAGGTTTAAATTTACTTAGGCGGTTAACTATTTTTTTTGGAAGAGGTTCACAGGACCCTGCAAGGGAGATTTTTTAATAGGTTTTTCGATTATGAAAAATGCTATTTTCGCCGTCTGTATGTAGATTGATTAAGCTGACCGGTGTGACGGCTGAAAGATCATATTCTTCGCATGCAATAAAGACGGGAGACTGCATGCCTATGGGCTTAAAAGGCTTGTTGTAGCTGCAACGAGAGTGCGCGATAGAATGCACCCACATAGATTAAGCTTGCAGATAGGGCCGCCTGCGAGCTTCGGCTGATTGAAAATGCCCAATCGTGGGAGTAACAGAACTTCCAACGCAAGAGCGGACGTGTAGTGGTGACGTGGCCACTATGTAGTGAATCTGAAGTAGGAGAAATAAAAAAAAAAGATAGAATATATGCCGCTGTTACGTAAGAACTTAAGAAGTCAAAAATCTGACGAATGAGATGTCGGCAAATTTTTTTTTTGAGATATTGGCGTGGGATGGCTGAATGAGAGCTGTTAACGAACATGAGGTTACTTTACCCACATCCCTGAATTATGCCATAGTGGCCGTGAAAAGGGTCCGGCCGAATAAATTATTTAAGACGGGAGACATAGGACAGATTCTATGCTTGCGCCGTATATGTATTCAAACGCTCAATTGGTGTCGTGAGTGTGAAAGAAAAAAAAAATCTCGAACCTGTTGGTTACCATAAAAATATATTATATAGACACGACGAAAAGAAAGAAAAACTATTGTACACTACACATAAAAAAGGAAAAGATAAAGAAATTAAAGAAAAAAAAGAAAACAACGTAGGGTCCTTTCATTAAACAGCGGTGAAACAAATATATATATAGACACAACGGAAAAAAGACACATTAAAATTATGTATAGTTATATTATATGATAAATTAAGAGAAATAAGAAAAAAACAGATATATCAATCGACAGACTGATAACAAATTGGTGTAAAAGAAATAGAACACAAACTTTAGTTACAGAGGTGAAACAAAAGGGAAAAAAGAAATGAGATGACTGTCACGATTACCAGAGAAAAACGTCAATCAAATATTTGTTATGAATTTATAAGTTAAACAAATTATAAGGTTAAATTGTTGCTAAATTGTACAAGCTTTGTGTACTTTTAGGAAAAGACAATGTGTATTTTTTTGTTTGTTTGTTAAGAAACAATGGATACTTTCTGTTAATGTGGAATTGTTTTTTTCCCTAATTGTACGGGTATTTTTTCGTGAGAATTTTTTTTCTGGTGTGGAAAATGTTATTATATGTAAACTGTTTTAGGAAATGTTAAAATGTATGTTTTTTTAGATTAAGAAAAAAAGCAAGACAAAAAAAACAAGTGTTGTCGTTGTCTTAGGGTGATGGGATTCTGTGATTTCGAGTAGGATCAACATGGAAAAATCCATGGATGGAATTCCGATATGTTTCGCTGAGCTATATGCCTTGAATGATGTGGAAAAAAAAGTTTTTCCAAAATAGCAAAGCGAAATGTGTTTCTGCCCACCGTCAGGGAGCAAATGAAGTTCCCCTTACGTGGCGTAAGTGGCAGTAGAGAAAATGGCAGAAAAGGCCATAATAAAAATCACAAGGATAAGTAAAAGGGGATATTATTTTTTTCAAAATGTGCTGACGTGGACAAATTTAATTTCCATCAATTGTTAGTTTGTGTTGAATTTTGTTTTGAAGGATTGTCTGAAAATTTTAAGTGAGTCGTATTTTTTTTTTGTTTTTGGAAACGACTATGTATTTTAATTGTAAATGTCTATGTATTTTTTGTAAACGACTGTGATTTAAAAAAAAAATATTTTTGAGATTCTATGAGGTGGTCAAATGTTATGTAACCTGACCTCAAAATGTGCTGACGTGGACAATTTTGGGTTTCTACGAATCTATGTTTTTGTTATTTGTAATTTTTATTGGTGAGGTGAAACTTTGTGAATGATCAGTTTTTTTTTTAATTTATATTTTCATGCGATTGATGTTTTCTCACAGCAGAATTGTGCATGTTTTTTCTTGTTCTTGGACATGGATTTTTTTTCTCGCAGAAGGAGGAGGAGTGGTTTTGCCTTGTGGGATTTATTGAAATAATGATTAATTTATAAGTAAGAACATGTTGTTAATTAATAATAATGATAAGATGTTAAAAAAAAGGAGAAAGAAATAAGATTTAAGCAGTGTAGGAGAAAAAAGATACACTACTGGGTTTAATAAGGGGTCAACTAGTTCTTAAGTTTGGAAGAGTCAAAGGTTCAGTCGATATTTATTCTAATTTTCGAAATGGTTGTAGAATTTTTCTGGTGTCGTTATTTTGTGAGATTTTTCTCCGGATGCGTAATTCGGCGAGAGACATAGGAAAATGCTCTCGTAATATTATAAGAACAATCTTTTATCTCGTATGAATCATGAGCTTTGATAAGAGATATAGTGATCTCTGCATGATCCTTAGATGCGAGATGGAAGCCATGGGGTCACAGAGAGTTGTTGACCTTCGAGAGCGCAAGGATTCGCGCCACATGTTATTATTTGTAGATGCAATTTTATTTATTTTATTTATGATTTGGTGAATAATGGTATGACAGTTACTTCGTCAGTGAGGTCAGTTTAGGATTCCCTTAGAAAAAGGTGGTAGTAAAAAAATGTATGTCTTCGTCATACATTTTTATAAATGAGGGGGATAGGAATGTTAAGTAATAGAGAGAGAGAGGAAGATGGATAAAGAGAGAGAAAGAGAGAAGGGAAGAGGTGAGTTATAGTGTAGACACGTTGGCCGGAAGTAAAAGATCAGCTGATTTGATTGCGTGTGAGTCATGTGATCAGGTTAGCTGAATCGTCGAGATTTGATTTGGACAGAGAAGACAACGGACGGCTTCCCGTTGTCTCCTCCCTTTTACGGGGGGGGGGGCGAACGCTGACGTGTGTAGAAGAAGAACCCACGCAGGCCGATTTCACTTTCCACCTTCTGCAGGACATCTGGGAAAAGTTAAATAAACTATAGAATTAATTCCTTGTCTTGGAGTGATTGAATCTTCATCCAAAAACAGGTATCAAGTCTCCCTCCAGGACGAGAAATTTCCAGATGATCCAACATTGAAGAAGCAGAGGTAGGTTCTGAAAATACATGTCACTCACACACGATTCCCTTTATGATAATCAAACACACAACCCTTTATATTAGAAACAATATAACACTATGACAAGAGAATATTCTTTTCATTGTTTTGCCTTTCGAGTATATATCAGACACTGACAAAGTTAATCCGTCGAGATTCACATCACTCTATCTAAAAATATATAAGATATTAACTGATATATAATATTTTGAAATATTGAAAAAAAAAACAAAAACAAACAAACATAAGAATAGAATGGAAAAAGTAGACACATAATTGACTAAGCAGATGAGTCATGTACAAGTGGCCAAGCTACCCGGCACTGGATTTCAAAAATGCGTGGAAAATGTATTTTTAACGTTTCTCCTTTTCTGTGTTTATCTCTATCTATCTCTATAGCATCTTTGTATATTCTTTTCATGTTCCCCATTATTTTTTATATATCTTCCACGCTCAGCATATTAATCTCTGTTTCCTCTCGTAACTGGAAAGAGTTTGGGATAAAAAATGAATATTACAAGTATAATTCTAATATTACTCATAGTAGTACTACAAATAATAATGACAATAAAATAGAGCATTTTCTCATCTAGATAATTCATTTTAATTTACTTACTGTAAAAGTGATATATATATATATATATATATATATATATATATATATATATATATGTGTGTCTGTGTGTGTGTGTGTGTGCGTGCGTGTATGTGTGTATATGGGGCGCTCTAAAAGAACTGTCTCATTTTTTTATTGCACACGAGTAGATTAAACGTGGTTGCAAATTGCATTGTTATGACAACTACCACAATGTTCTAAAGGTTTTAGCTATCAGTTCTGTATACTGTCGGAGGAAAGATCCAAGTAAAGCAGAGATGGAAAAGGCGCATTAAGGATTGTACCTGCTATATATACAAGCAGATTCTACAGCATAAATGCGCTCTCGTTTTAATAGTAGGACTACAGGCTTTGTAGCTTTTCAACTGTTTGAGATTAAAAAAATAAGACAATTTACTTTTGAAACGACACCGTATGATAAAGTACGCTCATGATGGCCACGTACCTCCGCGTTTTATCGCGATTAAAATTGAATTAAGAATGAGGGTGATTATGTAGAAAAATAAATTCTAGACCAGAAAGGTGTTTTTTGTTTTGATGGTACTATTCCCGTCTTCGTAAGTTTCCAACTTTTTACCTGAAAATCATAAGAAGCTTTTCTTTTGCAACAACTCTGTCTCTCTCTCCCACTCTCTCTTTCATTCTCTCTCTCTCTCTCTCTCTCTCTCTCTCTATATATATATATATATAAATATATATATATATATATTGGTGGATAGATGGGTATATGTATGAATAAATGTATATATATATATATATATATATATATATATATATATATATATATATATATACTATAATTAATGAATGCCAAAAGTATATTCTCCAAATTTCATAACGTTGATCATATTACAAGTGAAAATTTCATTAAGTTGAAACGTACACTTCTTGAGAGTATCGGTTTTATAGTGGGATATAACTTTTTCATTTATTTATTATATGATAGGTAATAATATTGAGCTCCTTAAATAAGGGTGTCTATATATCAAAGAAATATAAGTGAATAAAGAATTTTCCATTATATACATACATACATATATATATATATATATATATATATATATATATATATATATAAGTGACTTGTCCTTATGTCTGTGCGCTACTCCATCAGACACGTAATCAATTTAATATATCTTGACATTTAACATAATCAAATATAAATGCATTGCTATAACTCTTACGTGGAAAAATCACATAATACAAAATAGAAACACAACGGCAATCCTGCATTGCAATTATAGTGCAATTACAGCAAAATTCATCTTATTCAATCTTGGCGAAACAACCTAAAACAGAGGGTTTTTGGGGGCTATGAAACATGTATTTAAAATAGGAATAAGAATTGTCACTGACATTTTGTTCTGTTTTATCACGTTCAACATTCAGTTATTATTAAAAGAATTAACCTTGGATATAAATGGCATCGGAAAAGAGCAACATTTTAGAATAAAATTAATCAAAGTTATTTGATTTCTCCTATTCTTATCTGGAAAACTGTTCAAATGCCTCTACAAATATGTAACACTTTATCTATTTTTAATGTTAAATGTTATCTGATGCTTTTTAAAAAAAACTTTAGCTATGAATGTTATATTCTAATTATGTTCGGAAGAATGACACACTGACTAGTATAATAACAGATGAGTTTTTTAAAAAGTTTTTATAAAATAAGCAATGACCTAAAGATATTTCACACACATGCCAAGTTTCTTTTTTGTTGGAAATATTCGATTGTAAGCTGGTTAACTGCAATGTCCGGGCAAGCTGGTTGTTAACGGTATTCTGTAACTATTGGCGTGTTTGTGCCATGACTAGTATCTACTAAACCAGAAAATCTATCAATGGTTTGAAAAATCCGTCATATAATATGCAGGGTTTGTATTGTATTGCATGGATAAAAAGGGATCAACTAAAACAAAAGTAAGTGAAAGCAGTTACTAGAGTAAGATGAGAGACCCGTGCGATGGAAACAGTACATTTTGATGTATTTATTTATTTTATTTTTATTATGTTATCTATTTAGTTATTGTTTTTGTTTTGTATATTATGTATTTATAGTGTCCTTCATTTTCATACGGAACAGATATGTGACACTCAGCCATTATAAATCAGGTGAGACACTAAAATGTGAAACTACACGAGACAATCTTAATCAGTAATTATCCAGTTTGAATAGGGTGTATCAGCTTATTTGATCTAGATACTATTTCGCAAAATAGGAAACTGATACGCTGAAATGCCGTCGAGAGAAAGATTCTGAAACTGCGTATTTTCCTTCGATATTATATGGAGACCAGAATGAAATACTTCCCAAGTGAACTACACAGATATACACAATTATCTAGTCTTCAGGAGAAGGCATTTAATCCAAATAGGGATATCTTGTGTTTGCCGCTCTCTTAATCATAAATTTCTGCTATTATACCATATTCAGGCAACTTTACATCGATATCTTCAATTACATTATGAGATATTATAAATTTAATTACTTAATAAAAGCTAATAATCTGATATAAGGGTTAAATTGGAGCGTCTCAACATACTGCTGATCATCAAGTGGTCAAACTTGTTCCTGTCTTTTCCATTTGGCGAGTTCTAGATCAGCTTGCGGAGTTATCGATGTCTGAAGAGGCTCCTCCCAGATCATCAAGTTGTTCATCGCACGGAACTCCACCAGTCTCTCGCCATTATCGTTCCTGGTCCACATTCCATGGTGTCCATGACTCTCTCAAAGTCGTTGTTGTCATTCCCAACTTTGGCATTGATGCCCCCCATGATGAGAATTTGGTCATGGCATAGTGTTATCTCTATCTATTTCAACAGTTGACTATAAAAGTCATCCTTGTCTTTTTCGCTACTGTCGTTGGTTGGTGTATAGTATTAGATGATTCTGATATTGACATGTTTGCCCTTCAGTCTCACACAAATTAGTCTGTTGTTTACGGGCTTCCATTCTAGCACACTTCGCTCTTCACCGTTCTTGAGGATGATGGCATCTCCCTCATGGTATAGGTCGTCATCGATCCCAGAGTAGAGAGCGTTTCTGCAGTAGTGGTTTAAAACCTTTCAGATCCAGTCCGTCTGCTCTCACTCACTTCTAGAACATTGAAGTTAAAACTTCTAATCTGAGATGTTACCACTGCAAGCTTGCCCGTCAAGTACATTGTTCTTACATTCCAATGTCCTAGTATGATCTTGGTTTTAGTATTGTTCAGATCATCTCTCATACTTTATGATGTTAAAGTCTTCTCGGCCTTGGACACCAGCATTCATCACCTGACCTAGAAGGGCTCCGCATGTTGAAAGAGGGGTTATTGGCGTTTCCGTAACATAGTTGTTTTACGATAAAGGGTTGTTAGCCTTATGACCAACGCCCAGCCTGGATGACTATGGATCACTCTTTGTCTGGTTTCTATCCGTGGACCTTTCTGATAAGGATGGCCTTGCCTGAAGATGTCTCATCGTTGAAAAGCTCTAGCTCTTTCACCGCGACAAGGTGGTAATCCAAGAAGGAGAATTAGATGATTGCTTTTACCAAAATTCCAATTCTAGTTGAATATCTGATACATATCAGTCTTAAGATTACACTTACTAAAATAAGCCATTTATATTATACAATCGATGTAATACGTAATACCTGAGAGTTAATCTTGGCCTATCTAATGGTTTGCTTACACAATATTGTCAATCAACTACAAAATAATTGATATAAGTACCACCAATAATAGTGATTATGTAACTAAAAAGAAGTATTTATAAATGTGCAGTCAATTTTAGTAATGATAAGATCCAATTATATTTTCTTGACATGTGATTGATTTTAATATAGCATAAATTTCCATAAATTAGATTACACCTGACTAACGGAGGTTTTAGCTGTCCAGATAAGACATGAGGCAAATATAAATAAAATCCGCTTAATATAATTTTCTTTAGTAATCAATCATTTCAAGTATATATCACAGTATTTGGTCTTATAGCCAAGTAGGACTCACACCAACCGAACGCACATGCATAACAGTTAAACAATTCTCCTGACATATTTCTAACTGACGGGATTTACCTTGAAAATTGAAGGACGAATAAATTGTAAACCCACATGTAATTTTATTTAATCGAGATAGAGTTTCTTTGATTCTTACAAAATGTATTGCTATTAGTGTTACTAGTTTCGAAACCCAATAGGGCCGTAAAAGCAATGCATATTGGATCAAGCATTTACCAGCTGGCTCCACTTAATGCCGATACGAGCCATGGCATATTTATTATCGAAACGTTTTCCTGCCCAATTAAAGATTGTTATTTCTCGTATGTTTTATGTCTTTTATCCTGTATAAAAAAACCATATCATAATCATTCAAGCATTAGTATATTTGGAGCAACGGATGCCCCTCATAATAGTTCCGATGAAATATTCTATGAAAGAATACGTGTAAAAGGTTTTGTTTTACAAGTAAATTTAAATTATTGAAATAACTTATTTTTATTAATATTTTTAAGAAAGAAATAAGAATAATGAGTGCAACGAAAGATGAAAAAGAAAAAATGAAAAAAAATAATTCAAAGAATAAACAATGAAATTTATTAGCAAAAGACTTCGAAATTCTCTCATTTTTCTTCTTTCTTTAGTCGTACTAACGTGCAGAATTTATGCGTAACTTTAACACACATCATCTAGAGTCGTTACGTTGTATCCCTTCGATATTATCCCATTTTTAAACCCTTCAATTACAATTGGCAATGCACATTGCATAGGATGAAAGTGGGGATTACGTATGTGTGTGTGTCTGTGTGCAATAAACCTATCTCAGGAGAGAAATACATACACACACATATATATACATATATATATATATATATATATATATATATATATATATATATATATATATTTATATAATATTTTACAGAGGGAATTCGACTTGAAGTCTAGAGAGTAGAGTTTATGTAAATGTATTATTAAATGTAATAATATTAAAAAAAATGCCCATAGTACTGTAGATATACAATAAGTTCAACAGGTATGCGTATCCTAGAGCTATATTAATATTGAGTAAAAAGAGTAATAATTGTAAATTATGAATCAGTTTAAAAAGTTTCGGAGGCAAGATAGAGCAGCATGCTCAAAGATATACTTACTGAACTAAAAACAAGTTTTCTAATGGAACTCAATGAAGTATATCCGCTTTACTTACTACAAAAATGCTAGGTCAAACTTCTCTCCCTTCACTTTGCTGATGTGGAGATTATATTCGAAGACAAAAACTTTGTCAATTATTGTCAATAATTATTGTCAATTTTAATAAATGAATACCTTTTCCGAAACGATCGTACAATCAATTTTATTTTGTGTGCCTTTCCTTTTGAAACTGATTCATAATTTAAAATTATTAATTTTCTTACTCAATATACATATATATATATATATATATATATATATATTTATATATATATACATATATATGTATATATATATATTTACTTGAATTGTCTGGTTTTATTTGACCCCTATATAGCGTTCATAACTACATGTGGATATATATATATATATATATATATATATATATATATATATATATATATATATATATATATATATAAAGCTGAATGTGTGTGGGGGGTCACGAATAGGGTCCTATATGGTCGACTATTTTAAAAATCTGATTACATATAATGATAGAAAATGTATCGAAACATAGGAATGGGTATGTTTGATGTGGCAGAACGGTGGTTCATTAAAATTGTGGGTTCTGCGTCCGCGCCTGGTCAAAAAAGTTTGAAAATAAAAATTTAAAAATTAAATAAAAAACGTTTACAAGTGTTTTGATATATATGCACATAATAATACTTTGATAAGTATGTTTTAACTTAAATAGGGATCGTATAATAAAATTGTGGGGTCTGCGCTCGCGCCTGATCTCCATAGAATGGAAATAGGCGCAAACTATAATAAAGACTTTTCATATCTATCTGCGTAAGTATACTTTGATAATTATGTTTCAGTTTAAAGAAATATGGTATAATAAAATTATAGGGGGTTCGTTCGCGCCTTACCTCCATAGAATGGAAATATGTCACAAAGTTTAACAAGGTTTTTTAATATAGATCTACAGAATATTATGATAAGTGTTTCAATGTGAACAGGTATGGTATAATAAATTATGGGGTTTATCTACTTTATTTTTATTTGATCTTATTTTGCTTTGGCTTTGATACCCCCAAATTCGAAGGTATCTCTTTACAACCCTTCCTTTTCATAACCTATCATACTTTCATAAATCAGAGTCCATTTTATGCAGGCTATTTTCGAACCCAGTCAACGACGGGTACTTTTGTTAGTCTATAATATAAAGCTGAACTTCTGTGTGTGTGTCTGGTCACGAATAGCCTCCTATATAGTTGACTAAAACTGATCACATATAATGATAGAAGATGTATCGAGACACAGGAATGTGTATATGTCATCTGGCATAATGATGATTCATTAAAATTGTGAGGTCTGTGTTCGCGCCTGGTCCACAAAGTATGGAGATAAAAAAATAAAAAATATAAAAAAAAAAACGTTTACAAGTATTGTTGCTATAGAGGTACATAATAATACTTTGAGAAGTATGTTTTAACTTAAAAGGGGATGGTATATTAAAATTTTGCGGTCTGCATTCGCGCCTGGTGTCCATAGAATTGAAATAGGCACACACTTTAATAAAAACGTGTCATATCTATCTGCGCAAGTATACTTTGATAATTATGTTTCAGTTTGAAGAAATATGGTATAATAAAATTATGGGGTGTTAGTTCGCGCCTGACCTTCATAGAATGGAAATATGTCACAAAGTTTAACAAGGTTTTTTAATATAGATCTACAGAATATTATGATAAGTGTTTTAGTGTGAATAGGTATGGTATAATAGATTATGGGATTTCTCTATTTATTTTTACTTTCATCATATTTTGTATAGACTAGTTGCACGGTAATCTACATTTAACCTTTCAAGTTTTTAGACCCAAAATTGGCGGAGAAGATTCGTAGAGTCCGCAAAGATCAACTTTTTTAATTGTTACCTCTTGGTATGCATGTTTTCGCAAGAAAAAAAAACGCTGTAAAAGGCTTACTGAATGTCTTAATACCCTTTCTTTAAAATGTCAAATGTATAGAGCGACAATAAGGGGGAATAGTTTGCTAGAGACCGCAAAAGTGAAATCTTTTCAACTTTTTCCCCTTAGAAGCCAAATTTGTAGCTAAAACCGATTAAAAACTTGCCCTATAACTGAATAACTGAATACACTTTGTGTAAAATTTCAAATGTATAGACCAAAAATTGGCTCCTTAATTTGGAAGAGACCGCAGAGAAAATATTTTTTTTTTAATTTTGATTCCAATTAGCCTCTTGAACAATTTTTTTGGGGGGCTCAAATAAAAAAAAAGTTTGTCCATGTCCAAGTGGCCTACATCTCAAATTATTAGTGTTTAGAACGAAAATTAGCGGTGGGGTTGGGTAGAGCTTTTAAACCCTTCAATTTTTACCCCTTCACAGCCAACTTTCTGGCCGAAACTGTATTCAAATGATTTTTCCAAATCTCATTACTCCTTATTTAAAATCTCGAGTCTGTAGACTGAACATTCCCAGAGATGTTTTGTAGGGAAATGTACACACACAGACACACGCACGCAGATTTTTACTTTCATAGATATATAGATACAACGTAGCACACACACACAGGCACACATACACACACACACACACACACATATATATATATATATATATATATATATATATATATAAGTGTGTGTGCGTTACGTTTAATTGTGATGTTTTTGTTTGTGTACGTGTCAACATTTCCTATCTAGTGGCTCTTCGCTTTCTACACAAGTTATCTTTGTGGCGTATTTGATTTCGTCCCGTGATCCTGTAAATGTTCTTATGCGTGTGTGTGTGTGGGGGGGTTGTGTGTGTGTGTGTGTGTGTGTGTGTGTGTGTGTGATATGCATTCGACATACCTTATTCACTGAGTCGTTTGTCTTGTGGTCTACCTAGAATTTAATTTGTTCTTGGATTGGAAGCTTTAAATTGCTGAACGAATGCATTTTTACTCCAAAATATGGTTGGTTCTAACCCGTTTTTCTGCCTTAGTCGCCTCATTAATTATACTTATTTATACATTCTTCTTTTATTTTGTATTTCTCTATCCTATTTCAACTGTATTTAATCAATTACTTAGCAAATCTCGTTCCATATCCTTGGTATCATTGCTATTATTTTTGACAATTTATTATTATTATTATTATTATTATTATTATTATTATTATTATTATTATTATTTATAATAATAATAATAATAATAATAATCATAATAATAATAATAATAATAATTATATTATGATTATTTTATTTTTTATCTCCCTGCATGCAGATTTTCATAGTTTCATATAATTTTTATTAATTCCATTTATATCTTGCAATTTTTAATTTACTTAATTTCTTAGAGGACTTTTAAAGACAACGCATTTTAGTAGATAAATGCACTTAAGTTGCATTAAATTAGCTTGCAGTCCACAAGTTATCGCCACATCATTTCCTGCTTATCTCTCTCCTTCTCCTTTTAATTCTTATCCCTCTCTTTCTCTCCTCTGTCTCGGTCTTCTAAAATTTTACCCACCTTACACTCTTTTTACTCCTTTCTCTCTCTTCCCTTCCTTCTATTGCTATCTACATCTGATTTAATATTTAAACCTTCCCCTCGCCTTTTAACCCCTTCCAATGTTTCTTAAATGTAAAACCTTAACTGTTGTCGAACTAGAATTGAAATATGTTTCCTTTTTTATATTCTTCTTATACCGTTTTTCCTAATCGCAATAATAATTTCTGTAAAAGTTACTGGATGGTTCATACGATTCGGTAACAGAAACGTGTGTAACTAAGCAGACAAAACACCAATAAAAATATATGTTTGCTCTGCACTAGTATTGCGCCCTTTTTCCAGCTTGAATTTACTAATTACCATTTTTGCTATATATATATATATATATATATATATATATATATATATATATATATACATACATATATATATATATTCTATTGTCTACTCGCAAACCAAATTTTGATTGTTGCTATCGTGAAAAGTTTTCCTTGTATGCGTAGCTTTATGTAGAATAGAGAAATCAGAGAAATAATACCAACATGTTAAAATAACTGTACAGTATTACGTTCCTGAGTCGTTAAACATCAATTGTGAAAGTGATATTCTCCTGAAGGTTGAAGGTTCAATCCTCAGTGTTGGCGACCGAATTATACATTTGCGAATTACTTACTATATCCAATTCTGGCTGACGGAAAAAGAGCACGCTACCCCCGTGAAGTAAATAAAGCTTTCCGTTCGAAATTCTGTCCAAATTCCCGAGTTCGACAGAAACATTCCCGAGTTCGACCAGGTAAACCTGAAGAAGGTCGGAGGTTATATCGTCTGAAACGTTGGGAAAATTACACTCAATATGAGAACAGTAGTCCGATGAATAATAATACATATAACCGTACAGTCTAATACAAAATAAAAGAACATTAGATTTAACTGATATTCAGTATCGCTGACTAAAAATACTGTATTTTACAGATACATTTTAAATATCAAAGGTTCAGACTATGTTACTTATGCGTTTGTGAATAAAATGTCTTTAGTAGATAAAGACACCTACGCTACTGGGTATTAATAAACCAGAAGTGATTTTCGTATCATATAATAAAGACAAACTGATCGCAAGGAACTTCACTGGAAATTTAACTTTTAGGGATCAGGGCATGCTTACTGTAGAATTCTTTCAATAACCCTTAATACTTTAAGCGATATCCGGCAGTCATGTCGCTAAATGTTTCAGAAATCTATATAAAAATAATTAAGAAAAAACTGGTCCCGACAATATTCCTATTATAGTACTAACAAAAAACGGCTGCTATCTGTAGATAGCAGCACAATAGTTGCATAAGAGCTAGATATCATCAACTTGAAAAAAAAATTGTTAGTTAGTTCCATAGCTATCATTCTATGAAATAATATACTAGGACTCTTCTTCTGAACTAACTGCAGCATGGTCATCTACATATCTAATGTAAACAAAGATTTTCCCATCTGCCCTCTTGCTAATTAAAGTCTTCATAAATAATCTTCTAATTATCTCATGACGGCAATTAGCGTTCAAGCAACAACAACTCTTAGCCTCGATTGCCCCCAACGCATTGATATGCAGTTATATATCAGCCAAACATAACAGATAAAATAGTAAAAAACAAAAATAACATAATTTCTAATTGAACTGTGTATATATGAAAAATGTGTAGGAAATGCGAATCGAACTAATGTTAAAATACGACTTGCTTTAATAGATATCATTTGCTTTTCTGCTCCGTTGAGATGCACTTTTCTCTTTACTTCCAAATAAAAGAGAGATGATTCAGCCAATTTCTTTTGAATAACTGACCTAATCACACCTAGTGGGTACCCATTTTTTTGTAAAGTATCCGTAATTGTTGCCATTATAATAGATATTGTCTTAAACATTCATTTTATTTTGCTGACTTTATTAAAAATTCTATACTTTTTAATTAATTTATGTGCCCTTATGACATTTGCAATCTTTTTACTTGTGCCCCTGTTTTGGAAACTAGATATCTGTGCAGATTTTCTATATGAGGCCAGATATCACCTCCTCCTATTCCTGAAATCCTCTTTATCGAACTTATGAAATTTGCCACGACATCTGTGGAATTTAGTTTCAACAATATTATGTATCGGCAAAAAGATGGTGTGGCCATGAACAGACCATGGTGAATATTTTTGTGGGGTTCTATGAAGAGCGCTTAATATCTGGACCCATAAAACCATTAGTGTACTTCCGATATGTTGACGAAACATTCTGTTCATTTAATAACCAAACGGCAGCAAACACCTTTTTCACCTTACTCAATTGAATGCACCCCGCGTTAAAGTACACCTATAAGGGAAAGTGCAATTCATTCACAGCTTTACTTGGTGCATTGGTAACAAAAACACCGTCTACTTAACATACATCTATATACCGTAAACCAACATTTACAGGATTGTACACTCGTTGGGATTCATTTTGATCTAGAAAATGTAATATAAATCTGATTTGGAATCTAACACATCGTACCCTTATGAGTTTTCCAAGTTAAAATTAGATGAGGAATTGGAAACTATTACGAATACTTTATCCAAAAACGGGTACCCACTAAATGTGATTAGGTCAGTAATTTAAAAAAAATGGCTGAATTCACTCGAATTAAAGAGAATATAGTGAGAAAATGGTCAATTTATCTTCGTTGGCATTGGTTGGGTACAGTAAGTGAGAAATTTGCCAAACAAATCAGTTCAGCAGTTCATGGATGTTATTTTGCTACCAATGTGCGTGCTGTGTTCTCTATGAGAATATTATTACCATCTTCTCGAAAACACGTTCTACCCTCACCATAATAGTAACGTTATTTATAATTGTGAATCTGGTTGCGGTGCCAACAACTTGGGTCGAACGACATTACGATTAGATGGGAGAATCCAACAACATGTACCCAGTAAAATTAGGAATGGAACGTACCGGGCAACGGACGTTGTTACTAATACATACGGGTCTTCAATTACTGATCATTTACTTAAAACCCCGTCTTGTGCAGCGAACTTTAGCACGGACTCTTTTTCTATTCTGAGTCGTGCTCGTTCACTATATCACTTTAAAATCTTGGAGAATACTCATGTTCGACTTAGAAAACCTTCTCTTTGCAAGCAAAACGGATGCCTCCTGGGTTTGACCGTGATTAATCTCTAGGGTATTCGACGATAACCCTGTTTTATTTTAATCGCTTTCCCACTTTTTTCTCCCCGTAAATTGAATAAAGCATAATTTCAATCGCTTTTTCAGTCTTAATTTAAAAATTCCCTCGATACAGCTTTGCAAAGCGAGGGTCGAAACCGGTCAGCTGGCTCTCCATTTCTCTTTCTTTCTTCTCCTGTTACCCTTTTTCCCCTTTTTGGAGATAATATTAAAGAAATATATATATGTATATATATATATATATATATATGTATATGTATGTGTGTGTGTATATATATAGATATATAAAATTTACTTTTAATAATGAATCATAAAAGTCTTCCCTTCCTAATTGCAATATATATATATATATATATATATATATATATATATATATATATATATATATGTATATATATATATGTATGTGTGTGTGTTATATCGGCCTTCCTTGAACAGAGGAATTTACACCGATTAGCACTATAAATGGCGCTAGCAATTCCAACACCGGTAAGAGAAATGCAGGCCGAGTGCCCAGCGGATATACACGCTTTCCTATCTTTGTACATTATTGTTAATACACTTTTTTCCTTAATCGAACCTCGACTTGATTGTTCTTATTTTCTCTGTTGTTCTACGACAAAACAGATTGGCGACAAGGACTCGAAACAACCATAACTGCAGAGAATCCCCAAAAGTGATTGGAATAAAGATTCGTAAAATCTTTACGGCAAAACACCTTCGTCATTAAAACAGATATTTGGATACGCAAAGATTAACAGCGAATTATTTACTACAATAGTAATTTGGCGACGGGAAAAACTTGCTACCAAAATCTACAGCGAAAAACCCGAATGTTGACAATTATTTAATAACTAGCGGGGGTACCCGGCGTTGCCCGAGTGTTTGTTTCCGGCACGGGGGGGGAGTTTTAAAAAATGTTATGGAAGGTAAGTAGGAAGGATCAAACCCGGAGTCATGAGTAAAAGTAGGAAAATAAAGTGTGAAAAAAAAACAAAAAAACATCTGCAACGTTAACAGTTCGGCCACCAAGAAAAGTCCATTCCAGTCGTTTAGGAAAAAAAAAAAAAACGACTACGGTAGGTCGGCGCGAACGTGAAAATATAATGTGAATTGTCCAGCACGCTAACCACTACGCCACAGAGCACTGCAGCTTAGTTTAGTGATTTTAAATAAATTCACATGAAAGAACTACGAAGCCAAACCGGTGTTCTCTTCTCAACTGTTCCTTGTGAACGATCCCCAAACGGTGTTAAGTGGTGGCAGGGGGAGGAGGAATTTATTAGAGAGAAAATATTTTACCACTTCCATTGATCTTAACCGATTTTGGCCGTGACTTCTCAGCAGAAAAAGTATAGAAATCTAAGATTATCGAGGAATTTGAGAAATAATAAACCTATAACACACCTCAGATATTGTTCTGCCGTTTGTGCATACTATACTTGCATGAAATATCTTGATTTTTAATCCTATTAATGTCAAAATCAGACGAGAAAAATGAGTTCATTTTATTTATATAGAGATAGCGGGGCTACCCGGCGTTGCCCGAGTGTTTGTTTCCGGGACGGGGGGGGAGTTTTAAAAAATGTTATGGTAGGTAAGTAGGAAGGATCAAACCCGGAGTCATGAGTAAAAGTAGGAAAATAAAGTGTGAAAAAAAAAACAAAAAAACATCTGCAACCTTAACAGTTCGGCCACCAAGAAAAGTCCATTCCAGTCGTTTAGGAAAAAAAAAAAAAAAAAACGACTACGGTAGGTCGGCGCGAACGTGAAAATATAATGTGAATTGTCTAGCACGCTAACCACTACGCCACAGAGCACTGCAGCTTAGTTTAGTGATTTTAAATAAATTCACATGAAAGAACTACGAAGCCAAACCGGTGTTCTCTTCTCAACTGTTCCTTGTGAACGATCCCCAAACGGTGTTAAGTGGTGGCAGGGGGAGGAGGAATTTATTAGAGAGAAAATATTTTACCACTTCCATTGATCTTAACCGATTTTGGCCGTGACTTCTCAGCAGAAAAAGTATAGAAATCTAAGATTATCGAGGAATTTGAGAAATAATAAGCCTATAACACACCTCAGATATTGTTCTGCCGTTTGTGCATATTATATTTGCATGAAATATCTTGATTTTTAATACTATTAATGTCAAAATCAGACGGGAAAAAAGAGTTCATTTTATTTATATAGAGAAGATTGAACACACTTACCAAGTGTTTTAGAAAGGAAAAAGGTTCACCAGAAGACATGTTTCCTACGGTAAGAATTTTCGTCTTCGAAGTTAAATGTCCAAAACCAACTAGCAAATACCGTGTAAGCTTATAGTTATTTCGATAACATCTGGGATTTGAAAACAAAGAACTGGCTTGACGTTTTCAAGAGAAAAAGAGACATACCGTGAAAAATAATTATTCGCGTATGTCATTTGTGCTTAGCAAATACGTAAAGAATCAAGCATTTTTTTTGTAAAAGGCAAAGAGGGTTAAAAAAAAGAACAACAAAGAAAAACCTAAAAGTTTCCCATACGAATTCCTCGGATATTTAAAGCGACGGGTTTTATTTTTTCTACGTAGAAACGCGTGCAAATTAAAAAAGTGTTAAACACATGTTATTTTGCTGGTTTGTATCAAGTAAGACAAGAAATATAACGTTCAACAAATTAAGTTACAAAAGGACTGCTAAATTTTGTTCTTCAAACAAAGGGATTGGAAAAGAAAACTTTGCTGATCTTTTTTTAATTACTAAGGAATATTTATTTAATACAAACGTGCATTGTAAATTGAATTCGTATCATGGATGCGAGATTCAAAGATTCACTGGTGGAATTATTCCAATTTCAGCCAGAGCAGAATATCGCGTTGCAAAAGCAACAAATTCAACACGTTAAAAGAGAAGAGGGATTTTAACAAGCATTTAAAAAAATGCACCAAGAACAGAAACCCTTCGAGGAAATATTGATAAACACACAGGAGGATCAGTGAAAAATTCTGGAGGCGACACAGTTAAATAAGCGAACGAAAATCATAATGCATTTTGTCAAACAGCCGGAGGGCCGCTATTGAAAATTCCTATTATAATCCAGAAGACGATGTCACTTTCGTCCAGTACTATAGAAGATATGAGGGGATTTTTATATCGGATTGTGGTAACTGGTCAGACGCGAAAAAAACTTAAGCTTTTGCTAAAGAAATATGGAACAGCCGAACATACAAAGTTCGAGAATTTTATTCTCACAAAAAATACCAGTGAGTTTAGCTTCCAAGACAGAGTTACGCTACTTACAGAACTGTTTTCTGCAAAAACGTCTCTTTTCCATAGTCGATATAAATGTATGAATGCTACTAGAAGAGAGGAAGACAACTACACTACTTATGCAAGTATAGTGAACTAGAATTACGACGATTTAAAACTGGAGAAATATTCATCAGATAATCTTAAATGTTTATATTTGTTCAAGGGCTGGTCTTAAATAAAGACGCTGAAATCAGGAATCGTGCTTTAAATAAACTCGAAAATGAACCGAATTTAAAACAACAAAACTTACCGGAATCTGTGAACGGTTTATTGTGTTGAAACAAGAAAGTCGTGGCAAAAAGGAAAGCGGAGTGTTGCATATAAAAATGATCCATCAAAAGAAAAATCCGACTTCAAAAAATAACCAGAGAAAGAAACAAGGAAAAGATCCACCTCGGCCATGTCAGAGGTGTGGAAATAAACATTGGTACAATGAGTGTCCCTACAACTTCAAACAATGTGACAACTGCCAACACAAAGGGCAAAAAGCATCGTATTGCAGAAACACATCTGGTAGAAAAACATCGATTAAACTTAAGAAAATTGAACCTGAGGAACAAAATATCCGGAAATATGTGCAGGTCAAAATGTTTAAAAACAAAGTAAGGATACGGCTTGATAGTGGGTCTGACGTTTCCATTTACAATATACAGACATAGAAGTGGCTTGGGGGACGAACTATGATTAAATCACATAAAACGGCGAGAAGCGTCAGTTGCGAAAAATTACCTTCGAAGGAGAATTATTGATGAATATTTTTTCAGAAGAGGGCCGAAAAAGCAAGAACGTGTGTCATGCGAAAATAAAACAACTTCTTTGAAACTGGTCTGTTCGAAAAGTTTAGACTCTGGAGACTGCCTTTCAGCTCTATTTGCCAAAAGGTTGACGATTCGAATACGGAGGCAGAAAAACATGAGAGGGAGTTAAAAGAGAATTTCCCAGATGGATTTTCAGGTGGTAGCAAAATTTGACGTAAAAGTAAATGAACAGCCAGTGTTCAGAAAGAAAAGAAATGGTTTATACGCTGCTATAGAACAGATAGATGATGAATTAGAAAGACTCGGATACATGGGTGTCATCGGAAAAAAAATGATCACAGTGAGTGGGCTGCACTAACGGTTTACATCAAAAAGAAGAGTAAGGAGATTCGGGTTTACGCCGACTTCGCGATGGCCTTAAACAGGGCATTACATATCACCATTATCCTCTTCCGAGGAGAGATATTTGCGAAACTGTATGGAGGGAAATATTTTTCTAAAATCGACCTCAGTGACGCGTACTTACAGGTTCCAGTGGATGAGGAGTGTTCAACCTGTTACCCATAAGGGATTATACAAGTTTAACAGACTTCCTTTTGGGGTCAAAGTTGCCCCTGCGATTTTTCAGCAAAGTATGGACATTATTTTAAATTGGTAGGATTTCACAGTAGGGCACCTGGACGATGTGTTAATGAAAAGCGCTACCAAAGAACAACAAAAAGCTCACGTAAACCTAGTATTCAAAAGGAACCCGGATTATGGATTTCAAGTAAAACAGGCAACTATACATTTTTCGTGTAGAAAATAAAATACTTGGGGCAAATCATCGATAAACATGGAAGAGGGCGGATCCAGATAGATCGAGTGCAATAAAAAATATGCTTGCACAACAGAATAGTGCGTATATAGAAGTTTCTTAAGTTTGGCAAACTACTACAATGTATTTGTGCCAAGTATGCATAAACTAAGGTCGCCTTTAAATAAACTATTAAGGAACGGCCAAAAATGGCTCGGGACGCAAGAGTGCGAAGAAGCATTTAAGGAAATTAAAGAGACTTTAACGTGTGTCTTGTTTCTGGCAGATTATAATCCCAAGCGTGAAATCCTAGTTGAAAGCGATGCCAGCTCCTATGGCATAGGGGCATGCATTTTACACAAAATGGATGATGGAAAAGTGAAACCCATAGCACAGTCATCCCGATCACCAGCCGGAAAGAACTACTCACAAATTGAAAAAGAGGCGCTAAGCATTATATTCGCGGTAAAGAAATTTTATCGCTTCCTGCACGGTAGGAAATTTCTGTTACAAACAGACTACAAACCATTATTAACGATTTTCAGATCGAAAAGGGACTACCGCAACATCCGGCGAATAAAGGTGTACCATACTTCTGAATTACACTTTTCAAATGGAGCATGTACCTAAAAAAATTGGTCATGCAGACGGGTTATCGGGGTTTATACTTAAGCACACAGAACCATTGAAGGATATGGTAATAGCAGCCATTCAAGCGGAAGTTGAAGTAAAAAAAATACGGTATGTGACACATTAAGAGTACTTCCAGTAACGCTTGACGAGATTAAGAGTAAGGCAGGGGTGGTCGATTTATTATACGCACGAAAGAGAGGATTAACAATAACGAACTGGATGAAGAAATGTATTCAATGTGCGATGATGTCCTGTTATATAGCGACAGGGTCGTAATTCCTGCGACATTACAGAAAAGAATGCTCAAGGAATTCCATGTAGGACATCCAACTATATCAAGAATGAAAAGCCTTATGCGCTCTTTGATTTATTGCCCAAACAAAGAACGTAAATAATCGAGCATATAACCATTCCATCATGCCCTCCAAGAAGTAATAAACAAGCAGAGAAATTCGTTGACACATTCAAGAGAGCCCTGGAAAAAGCTAGTGGATCGCCGACGGATAAACCAGCCCAACAGTTTTTACAAGTCTACAGAGTCACTTCGAATGCAAACATCGAAATGTCGAAGACACCTGCTGAGGTTATGTTCGGACGAAAGGTTAGATCGATTTTTCACAAGTTGTTACCAAACTAGGATATGCTAAACCTAAAAAAAAAACGATAACAAAAAAAAAACGGTATACAGTTGGCGAAAGAGTCTTCTACAATACTTTCTGGAAGTCCGGCATTATTGAGAAACAAATAAGCAACATGGTCTACATGATTAAGGGACCAGACTTCGTGCACAAACGCCACACTAACCAAATTCGGAAAAGATACCTAAACAGTGAGGTGACCAGATCGTCGGAGGAGGACATCATGGGCGCAGTGTTTGATATTTTCAGGTGCCCATACCAGAGACATCTCCGGAGAACAGAAGATCAAACAGAAAATGGAAATCAACAGAATTGATTAGGGTGACCCCAAAAAAAACACGTTATTAATCCCAGACGGGATATTTTCAAAGGGGGGGGGTTATACCGGACTTCCTTGAACAGTGGAATTTACACCGATTAGCATTATAAATAGCGCTAGTAATTCCAACACCGGTGAGAGAGATGCGACTGCACTTCAACTGCTAGCCGAGTGCCCAGCAGATATACACACGTTCCTATCGTTGTACATTACTGTTAATACACGTCTTCCTTAACCGAACCTCGACTTGATTGTTCTTATTTTCACTGCTGTTCCGGTACACAACAATATATATATATATATATATATATATATATATATATATATATATATATATATCAATTTGTACGCTAATATGACTTTGTCGTATCTGGTAAATATTTTATTCCAGAATTTAAATTATAACTGTATTTTTTACAAGAACTAAAACATGCAGTTACTAAGAGTTTCACATATTTAATGAGAGCATTTTTGATAATACAGCCAAGTTTTATTGTGCTGATGTCACATGGATTGGTTTCTCTTGTCGATTGAAGTAAAAATTGGATATTACTAGCGGCATAGTTTCATATGAATTATCATTTTCATCTTAGAACATTGCAAGGTAACACGTTTTTGTCAGATAAGGGCAAAATGGTCAATGAAAGCAATTCATGATCCAATCATATGTCCAGGAAAGTCCATCAGTTCCAATTAATCATTACTTGGAGATATTACGGATCAAATCTATATTACCGAATAGGATTCATTTATTAATTTTTTAATCTATGATGAATTTCCTTTCAGTATAGTGAATTCTAGTTTTTATTATTAGAAGCCATTTCGGATTCCCGCACATACATTCGAATTGAATCGCATCTATTGTTAAAATCTTTCAGATCCTTGCACGGAATATATTACACGTCGAGGTTTAATTTAAATCTAAGTTATTACCCTTCCGAGTTTTACGTCGAAAGTGTTTAGGGAAGTATATTACTTTTATTTTGGCCGGGAATGTATAATCTCTTACAGAGTGTTGCGTGATTTGCCATTTAAATTGTTAGAAGATTTTACGCAATCCAAGACATTTCACATGATTCCATATTGCTTAAAATAACAGTAGTAAAATAAAATCCATTACATAATAGCACAATACACACTAGAATCATCAAATATAGTATAGTATTTTAGTATGCACCAATATGAGTGAACGCAGTGTGCAAACTTTCATCAATGGATGATCAATAACTAAAAAATAAGACTTTATGCAAACATACGGGGTGTATACGTGCTTATTATCTTCATCGTTACTGCTTTTTGTTGTCAAAATTCTTAGAGTAGCCATATAATTTTGTTGGAGATCGTCGTGTCTGTTTAAACGATAGAAAACAATAATGCATGGAAGGCACAAGAGGAGAGTAAGCTGAGTTTTCTTTAACGGTTTATTTTGGGAGAATATTCTTATATATAGAGAATCTATAAATAAATACTTAGTTCTATCTAAACTTATTATTTCTAACAAGGAATGGATGATGCAGACGAACTGACACATCGACAACATTCGCTGAGTTTATCAATGTTGTATATCATTAGTATGGCCTGTCCTCTTGACTTCCGATTTTGAAAGCTGTGTTTCTCTCTTAAGACATGTTACGAATATGTTCGTTCGACTTTGTTTAGCATTTGGTGTTTGACTCATTGCCTCATTGACCCAACTTTCATGCAACCCCAGAAACGGTTGTTTTATAGATCTGAGTTACCCTGACACACACTAAGAATGGATATTGTCAGAATAAATACTAGCTTACTTAATCGATACTGATGCAGATAAAAGATAACACGCTGTGTTTTTTTATTAACATGACTTTTCTATTATTTAGATGCTGCCATTTTCAAAAATTAAAACATAAAAATGTTAGTTCTATTTAAATAAATAATAACACTAACTTTTCACAGTAACAAAATATAAATATTATGTACCAAACCGTGATATTTCCTTAAGTTCTGTTGATAGCAAAAGTGGATGAATTTCTTCTCTATCTTTCCATATGATAATGGGCTTCTATTTTGGGTTCTGAATAGAATGACTACTTTTGATAAAATGTGAGGTACATTTCTTCTAAATTGTAAATACAACCGATAATAAGTTCGTAAAACAAGATTATTAAACGTTTAACTAGTTCCTGGCTGATGAAACGAGAAAGTACCCACTGGAAAAAGTTATTTCCCTTAAACCATAACAACTCATCTCTTTTGCATGGTAGTATTTACTACTAATACTACTACTACTACTGCTGCTGCTGCTACTACTATAACTACTACTACTACTACTGCTAATAATACTACACACATATATATTTATAGATATTTATAGGCATGTACAAGCCTGCTACATTAGTATGCCAATGCTTTTTGCCTGCAGTTATTTATAACTATGATTTCACAAGGCGAAAACAACTGTCTTTTAGGTGCTTATATTGGAAACCACTTCTAATATGATAACTTGAAGAAAAAACATACGTTTTTCTAATAGATATGTTCATTATTAATGGCTACACATCGAGTTATATCATGATAATGTAGAAAACACCTGTATATGTCTCCATGAATAACTATTAAAATGAAAAGTTGATATTCGTAAGCTTTATTTTCCGAATACATTCTGAAACTATACTATATAAAGCATTTAAAAGTCACAGAATTCGCATTCTTATGATTTTATGGCTGCTTCTTACATGTGCTTATATGGCATGAATATACCAAATAAATCAGTATATATATATATGTATATATATATATATATATATATATATATATTTGTTCCTTATGAAAATTATACATTGCAATTTGCATTAAAAAGGAAGAGTAACGTATAATTGAATTGGAAATTTTCAGAAATATATGAGAAAATATAAAAAACATAAACCTACAAGGAATCTAATAATCTTTCTTATTATAAAAAATATTCAAATTTACTGATACTAAATAAATACAAATAACTTGAAACCCACTAGCATGTTAAATCTGTGCAAGTGCCATATCCGAATAAAAATTCAGTTAACAACATTAGAAGATATACGTACTATACTTTGAAAGAAAATAATAGTTTACTCAAAAACGTTGGTTAAATTTATGCGTAAAATATTAATTAAAAGTGAAAACTTGATTTATGTCAGTTAAACTTAAATTAATAAATTAAAGTCAGTTGAGTTAAAATAGAAAATATGAAATGTTTCTATATTCGAAGCTACCTAAATTCTTTACAGCTTACGAAAATGGTTTGATCAAATACAATTATATTGTCATACGGATTGCTTCCCCCCACCAAATGAAACTGAAATGATCGATAGCTAAAATTCTGTTACCTAATAAATATTATATACATTTTATTATGTATTGATTAAATAGTCATAAATAAACATATAATAATTTAGTGTTGGTATTATTGTCCTTATTAATCTAAATCCCAACACAGATATGAAAAATATAATCACTTTACGCTGAGTTGCACCGTTCAATTTATCCTCTCTCGTAATATATATATATATATATATATATATATATATATATATATATATATATATATATATATATATACATAACCTTTTTAGAATAATAAAGAAAAATACTACCAGTATAAACTTCATTTATATTAAAAAAGACAACATATTCAGATAGAGAAGTTAAATGTAAATTAAATGAATACTGCTTTCACTTGAATAATGTTAGCTATGATCTGAAAGTATAGATATATGATATATATATATATATATATATATATATATATATATATATATATATAGTTAATTTATAAAAATAATACGAAGTAAATCCATGCGACAATAAAGAAATGTTTATTAAAGAGTTGCCATCTGCTAATCTATAACTGTTGTCTCGTTCCTCTTATCCTCTGTTCAATTTCTTTTATGCAAGCACAGGTTTTTTTAAGAAGTCTAAACTTTGCAAAAATAATTTTAGTTGCACTAATGTTTTCTGTCGCACTTTATTAGAAAAATGTTTGGCGGAATCATTATATTCTCGAAAACAAAAGAACTGAAAAATATAATGACAGGGCTTAAACATGTGATTTTATTTTTTTTAATTTTCTATACGTTTGTTACAATCATTACTTTTTTTTTTCTCCAGCTGAAAATACAAAGAGATAATATCTTTCTTGACGGATCATGATTTCATTTTATTGTTTTTATTTTCAACAAACTGTTTTATGAATACTAGTAGGCAACCAAGAGTTGCCTGGTCGTAAAATATACTTTAATATGATATGCAGATTCCATATTTATTATTAAAGAAGCAAATTACCTATTGATTATGATATTGAACCGAACTTAAATCGTATTGATTTAAAAAATAATACGCTCGATGTCACCAGCTAGAATTGAAACCCTATGGGGGAATTGTCTTCAACGTTTCCGCTGAGAGTAAAAATTGTTTAAAACAAATTTACTTTAAGTTCAAAATTTATATGTAAGCATGTTCAGAATTTAGTATATTTATTCACGCAAAAGTTAACGGCTTCTTTCCACATTTTTATCCCTTAGCAGCTATTATTACAGGTTACAAATCCAATGAAGATAGTTTTGGAGGTTAAATACCCATATATCATATTTTAAGACTGTACGTAAAATATTCAGAAAAACGTTTGGTAGAGACAGATTGCACACACACAGACAACGTCACTATCATAGTATATATATATATCATATTATATATATGTATATATATATTAAGAGAGAGATAGAGTACTATATATATATATATATCATATATATATATTAAGAGAGAGATAGAGGAATATATATATATATATATATATATATATATATATATATATATATATATATATACGGAATTATATACACTTTGGAGAACGTGCATAAAAAGAATTTATCATCATCGTTATATTAAAACGATCACTTTATTCGAAACAATAAAAATCAGTAATTAATGAACTAGTGTGCGGTAAAGGAATATTCAAAATAGTTAACCTTCATGACTGAGAATATTGAGAAGTCAGATTTATAATCTTGAAATGAAAAAGAGTACGTATTTAAATCATTGTCAAAGCGATGGGAAACTCAGCTTCATAGGTTTGTAGATTTAATGATGAACTTGTTGTTTATATTCCTGTGATTTTTGCATATTATAACCATTAACTGCTACTTGCAAAGGCATATATATTTGCGTAGTGTTTTCTTTACATAATCACCTTTATCGAAATGGTCTCGTATTATTTAAATCGATAATACAACGTACGATTTTTAATATTTGTGTATACACTAGGGACAAAAACAGAAAAAGCATATATTTAGCATCTAATTTGCTTAAATTAATAAACGTGCTATCATATATTAATATTTTTATAGTTGGTCTTCATCACTACAAATGTTTTTGTTTTATTTTATTTCATATATCGAACTTAAATTAATAAATACATAAGACCAAGCTCATAAATCCCTTTATTGAAGATCCGTAAAATACCAATATTTCACTAAATATACGTCATACAAAAATGAAAATTATATCATCAAATAACTGTCTCCACACAAGTTCTTTCCGAAAATTTTATTTAAATCCATGCGATATTCACGAAGTTATAACATTTTTATGATATTATTAAGTAATTTATGCTCTACATCGCATTATTGAAGTTTTTTTTTTAAACCCCCCCCCCAAAAAAAACGATTTACGGCTATCGAAAAGAAAGGACTGGTGCTGGCCTTGCAGAAGGAGTGTTCATTAATGATTAAGCTATGTGGCTAGAAAGGGATCTAAGAGCTTTGTTTTCATTCGTGAACAACCCCAACACTAAACTCAGAAAGGATAAGGGCAGCAGGAGAAACCTTTCACATCGTGATATTTTGAAGATTCGCACGGAAGTCAACCGAAACTCAAACAGCACTAGTGCTTCCATTTTTGCAAGAGCTAGAATCGCTCCAAGATCCAAACCGACCTGATGTAATGTGTTGAACAAGATGGCGAGGGACATCAGGCCTCCATTGAGCAAACACCATAGGGAAAAACGAAAGGCTTAGGTACAGAATTACACGAAAATCGATTTTCAATGTGTTCTATTTACAGATGAGACCCCTGCTACACTTGACGGTCCGGATGGATGGGCCAAAGTGTAGAACTCGAACGTAAGTTCATCGCAAAAAAGGAGGTTGAGGCATCATGTTTTTGGCGGGAATCATTATGTATGAGTTGGTTGAACTATTCCGAGTTCCTGGAGGTGTAAAACTTACCAGCAATGCGTACAGGGCTTTTTTTGGATAAAAATTCGTCACCATGACAAGATGACCTACCATTGTCACGTCACTTTAAGAGGGTACTATGCATGACAATGCACCATCCCATTCTATTAGTGCGACTGCAGCCTTCCCTGAATCAATAGACTTCTGGGGAGTATCTATCATGACCTGATCGCAGTGTTCTCCGGACCCTAAGTATGCTCAATATTAAAAAAAAAAATTAATGAGGGAGGAGCGCAATTTACTTCAAAGGATGCTGTGTGAAGAACATAGTTGATATTGCTAGAACCATAACATCTTTTTGGAGATAAACACTTGACTTCCTTGGAAGAAAACAACTTGTTTAAAGTTATTCAAAAAATGGTGGATATGTCGATAGAATATGTATTTGAGGCTTAGCACCTAGGATGTGATTTTCCTCAGTATTCTTTGGCCGAAAAATATAATAAAAAATAAAGTTGGCATGATAAAACATTGTATTTCTGCACTAAAAACATTTTTAGAAACCTGCAATAAAGCGATGGAAAGTGACAATTCCACGATAAAGAATAAAATATTATAACTTCGTGACTATCGCATGATTTTAAATACAATTTTGGGAATACACTAACCTTAAAGCACACGTGTTATGATATAATTTTCATTTTTTTGTGAAATACATATAGTGATATATTTATATTTACTAATATACGATATATTTACATATATATATATATATATATATATATATATATATATATATATATATATATATATATATTACTAATCTACGATATATATATATACATATATATATATATATATATATATATATATATAATTCAAACTCTTTAGTATTTGAATATAACGTTAAGTCGCAGTTTTAGTCATTGAGAACTGCTTTAAAGCTTCACCTCTCATTCATTTTCGACCACATTTGATACAATTTTTATCGTTTATAAATAACCTTCTCTGCTATATTGCGAAAAAAATCAATTCTCGTTGTAAAATAAAAGTTATGATGAATTTACTGGTGTTCAAAATCGTAAAAATTCGTAAGGAGTTCAGCGCCGTTTTTTATGATCGGGTTCTACAGGAAGCACATCGCTTCAGCGACTAGTGTTGCCACAAATTCACCGCTCTCGCGAAAAGAACACAAACAAGTGAACCAGAAAAAATGAAATCATACGAGTGCCACACATTGTTTCATATTATACATGTGTGTATGCATACATGTGTGTATGTTATGTTTATGGGGGTAAAATATAAGACTGAAATTAAACAAATAACAAGCAAATTTACCTGAAACCTGAAAAAATCATGGATTACAATCGAAAAATACGAGTATGATAAGTAATATGATTAGGCTTTAACATGGAAAAGAAAACGACACGATATTCTAGGAAAAATTTAATAAAGTTATCCCTCCAAATATTTCAGCATTTTGAATTCTTTAGATTAAATTAACATAAGATAATTAATTCTAAATGCTACAATTTATATATATATATATATATATATATATATATATATATATATATATATATATATAATAAAATTACAATAGAAATTCCCCTCTAGACCAATATATCGTATGTTGTCAAAAACAGACGACATATACAAATATACTCCATCTCGTATAGCAGCTTTCATCTCATGCATCCTTCGAACACTACTGTAAGCCATATTCAATTGTGATAATCAAATGCTAAATTGCACAAAATCAATTGCAACATCCGTAGAGGTAGGAGTCCCTATTGTTCTGTCTTAATATTAAGTTCTACTACCGCTACCAGATGTCTCCGGGACCAATTCTCAATGTTCCACAGATACTGTGAGTATACCAACCGTAACTGGCATATAGATTCGCATACGAAAAATGATCTTTCTAATGTCCGATTCATAAATAATAGAGTCTCTCTCGCCAAACTCCCTTCATTCTGATTGGTTGAGCTCAGATAATTCTCATAATCTGGAATCTAGTAATTCGCTTTATAAATCAACACGTAAAAATATGGGGTCGCTAAGAAACATATTTTTGGGTCCGAGGTCAATATCATTACTGCATTGGACATTTCAGACATGTAGGATGCAAATATACAAGAAAGATAATAATTAATCGAACGTTAAATCAAAACATTTACTTGCTTTCTTTTAAAAAAGTGAAATATGTGCTATACACTATAACTTCTCCATCTTCGTCGTCGACGTCTGTGTCAACGAAGGCGAGAATATATTTGTGTAAACATCAACACACCTGAGTTCTTTTGCTATTAAACATATTACATCAATATTGGGGACGTTTTTAATCAACACATTTCATACGTATTTATATATTGAACAGTTTATCTCCCAAATACTTGCGACTTGTATATTCAGATTTTTCCTATAAGATGAAGCAAAAACATCGCCGACATCTTCGAAGATGACGTCAATAAGACCGCGTCTTTTAGAATTAAACACACTGCATGTACACGGGTCATGAACTATGCATTTTGTATGTATTTATATATGGATGAGTTTAGCGCCCAAATACATTCATTGTTAATTTAATTTTAATTATTTTTACAGGTGGAGCCGAGGGCATACTTTAACCGGGCAACGCTGTTATATGGATCCCGCTAGTATATATAATAAATTCCACATCCAAACAGCGTCGCAGCCCACAAGAGTCATGACAGTCAACTAGGCTAGAGGTTCGCCCTCATTTCGGCTCATCAGTTAGAGACATTCGGACTCAGGATTCGAAACCTCACCCTCTTACATGCTCTTGTGGGCTGCGACGTTGTTTGGCTGTGGAATTTATTATATATAATCTCTCACATTCTGAAAATCATATATATGTATATATATATATATATATATATATATATATATATATATATATTATGCATTAGTTTCTCAATATTACCTACAATTAGTAAAAGTAATTTAATATTATTTTTACAAAATGCTAACACTTTCTGTCAGTCTTATTCACAAGGTAAATAAATTTGTATTAAAACAGTGCAGAAAGAGAACGCGTTACTGATCTCACTCTCTCTTTTCTCTCCCTCTCCTTCGCATTTTTATCGCCTTTCTCCCTTTTTCTCTCAGCTACTTTGGAGACACTAACTTTTCTTATAAAGAGTTCCTAAAACATATCTACCGCTACTGCAAATTGGCATTTTATTCTTCATCTTTTTAGTATAGTATTATTTATATACTAGTGATGTAGTTTAATATTACTTAAATTTTAATATTTAATTCATATAAATAATTGTCTGTATACACAGATCAATCTTACAGGTAAGAAATTCATTTCTATAACAGGAATAGGTTAGCTAAATTAATTAAGAATAGGAAACTAGATCTAATATTTGTAACACGTCTTTTCTTAAGATTAAGGGAGATGGGGTTTGATCAACAAGGCTGGGGAGCAGTGATGTAATATACTGTTTTGTTTTGAAATCATCGAAACAGTGTTTCAGGGTAAACAGCGGGTTTTGCCTTAAATTATATTAGTATTATAGTAAATTCGAGAGAATTATTTGATGCAGTGATTGCAGGTTATTAAATGACTTACTGACTAAGTAGCTTTATAACGAATGATAAAAAATATTATTTTTGTATAGTTTTGAAGGTTAAAATCTTCCAAGACTATATATATATATATACATATATATATATAAGTATATATATATATATATATATATATATATATATATATATATATATATATATATATATATATATACGTATGTGTGCGTGTGTGTGTTGGTGTGTGGGTGTGTATATATATGCGTATATATATAAATATATATACATATGTATATAATTATATATAAATATATATATGCATACACATATATACGATTGCTTGTGATTCGTGTTTACAATTAATAGTATGTTCATTATGTTAAAATATCTAATTATGTACAGCAAAACCAGATAGAATTCACAATTTTTAAGAAAATTAGAATTATACGATAAGATTATGTTGAGTTTCTATTACAAATATAGTACAGGAAACATGACTATATTCTGATTTAATAATGATTATCTTTAACTTCATTTGTTTGTGTAAAATGTATCGGAAATATAATTTGACAAATTATACACCGCATTTTCTCAAAATGTACTCAGAGTCTGATAATATTTTAGCATATTACAATCAAGGATTAAGGTAAGAGATATTTAGGGATATACCGGTTCTGTACATTATACATAATCACAACTTAGTCTATAATGTAACCAATGAAGGTCTGTAATTTACAGAACCTACACGTGTTCTTTGAGGTTAACTGATATATATATATATATATATATATATATGCATATATATATATCTTCTTCTCTATATAAATAAAATGAACTCATTTTTTCCCGTCTGATGTTGACATTAATAGGATAAAAATCAAGATATTTCATGCAAATATAATATGACCAAACGGCAGAACAATATCTGCGGTGTGTTATAGGCTTATTATTTCTCAAATTCCTCGATAATCTTAGATTTCTATACTTTTATCTGCTGAGAAGTCACGGCCAAAATCGGTTAAGATCAATGGAAGTGGTAAAATATTTTCTCTCTTATAAATTCCTCCCCCCCCTGCCACCACTTAACACCGTTTGGGGATCGTTCACAAGGAACAGTTGAGAAGAGAACACCGGTTTGGCTTCGTAGTTCTTTCATGTGAAGTTATTTAAAATCACTAAACTAAGCTGCAGTGCTCTGTGGCGAAGTGGTTAGCGTGCTGGACAATTCACATAACATTTTCACGTTCGCGCCGACCTACCATAGTCGTTTTTTTTTTGTTTTTTTTTCTAAACAACTGGAATGGACTTTTCTTGGTGGCCGAACTGTTAAGGTTGCAGATGTTTTTTTTTTTTTTCACACTTTATTTTCCTACTTTTACTCATGATTCCGGGTTTGATCCTTCCTACTTACCTACCATAACATTTTTTAAAACTCCCCCCCGTCCCGGAAACAAACACTCGGGCAATGCCGGGTACCCCCGCTAGTATATATATATATATATATATATATATATATATATATATATATATATATATATATATACTAGCATTTCAGCCCGGCAAATCTTTGTAATTCGTTTTCGACCAGAAATTTTACTGTTAAGGGGATCAAAATTTAACGAGTTTACCTTTGAGAACGCTACCAAACCCATCCCAATTTTTGGTATAAACAATTGAAATTGTAGTTACAGTATGCTTGGACATGGATATAACTTAATTACTTGATTTGAACCTAAAACAATAAATGTTAATGGGTATAATAGGAGATAACTTTAAAAAAATGATCTCTGTGGTCTCTACCAAATTACTAAAGACAATTTCTGGTCTAAGCATTTGTAATCTATATATATATATATATGTATATATATATATATATATATATATATATATATATATATATAAGCGAAAATGTGGGTGTGCATGTATGTATGTTTGTATGTATGTATGTGTGTGTGCGTGTCCGCTAAAAACTTTCGACAGACAAAACAAACATGGACAAACTTGATATCATATTGAAGCTCCATCCTTCACCCGAAAAATATGGAAAATTGGCCAAAAACGTTAATTTTTCCACCCTGAAGTGAACAATTTTCTACAGGGGGGTCAATAAAAAACGTCCTCACATGACTAGATCGGTTCTACGCATGTGTCAGATGACTTCATAACCTGATTTACTGTAAATATTTGAAGAACTGAGTAAATGTCATGTACGTCGTGTTAGCTCAGGTGGTTAGAGCGTTGGATTATTAGCTCAATGTTTTAGATTCATATCGTGGCGTGAGATGTCCTTTTTTTTCGATGTTTTAAATTTAAGCAATTTTAACGTAACGTTCGATTTTATGGGTTTTTTTTTTACTTCGCTTATTCTTAGGTTTTCATTAACACCCTCACCCTCGACCGACGACACACACCCAAAAAACACCCGGGTACCCACCGATTTTTTTAAATTTTAATATCGAGACATGCTTATTTAAGCCATTTTTCACGTGTGTTTTTTTCAGAAATTTTTACGTTCGTTTTTCTGTTTTCTTTTTTGTTTTTGATTTTTCGATTTTTACATTTAACATCGTTCGTTTGCCTTCCGTAACTTTTTTTTTTCAATGTTTTGATTACCCACCGCCCAGGTACCCCCCCCCGCTTCATTTTTCAGATAAGTTTTATCGCTCGTTTTTTGGTTTTCTTGTTTTGCTTAACGGATTTTTATAGTTTAATATTTTACGCAGATAATAAGAAAAATAAGTGCACAAAATGTTCCCTTTCTTTGATAGCAATGCCATTTATTGCTGTCTTATTGTTATAATTTTAAATCAGATTTCCAAACTTAATGCAAAGGTGAATGCAATTATGTAAACCTTAGCAAAAATGTATTAATTATCCCGGTTACATCAAGGGTGAATTCCAATATAATCATCCCACTTTTCTGAATAGAAACATACATATCAAAGTATTCCGGTTTTTATGGCTTTAGATTATTTCCGGCTATAAGGTGTATCTGTTCAAACCTTTACAAGAGATTGTGACATATTTCAATTTACTAGACCACCGGAGTGGACGATGATTCCAGAGTTTTTTGTACAATGTTCGGGCAGAAGATAGATTACAGTTTGATCCATGTTTGATAGACAGGAGAGTATATTTTAATTAAATTTTTACATTCTACACAACATCGATTTCAATAGAATTTTTAAAAAAATCCCATAGCGATTTCGGTGAAATGGAAAACCTAAGTTTTAGAATTTTAGAATGAAGACAAAATTTTATTTAGATTAATCAGTTGTTTTTATTTTTATTTTATTGTTCGTATTTTATTTCCTTTTCCAGATAATTCTTCTTTATTTGTAGAGAATACACAATGTTTCGGAACCTGCTTATCCATCCCGAGACAATGCCTTCTCTCTCCTGATAGTGCGAAGTTTTCTGGAGACTGGAATGAAATACCGCACGAGAGAAAACAGCGGTTAACACTATTGTATATAAGGTAGCCTGTTACATTCAAATAATAATAATAATAATAATAATAATAATAATAATAATAATAATAATAATAATAATAATAATAATATTAATAATATATGCTGTTGCTCACGCGCTTTATAGTGAGTTTTTTTTTACTATTCTATATGCCAATATTAGTTTTAAACTCTATTAACTTACATTCTTAATATAATTGATATTTTTCTTTTTTTACCCCAAGAAAAGATTTATTGTAACTGAGGTGGATTTAACGTGGATTAGGAGGGAGTTTCATCCTTGAAAACAATGGAGCGCGATGTCTTTACATTACATTAAACTAGCTAAGACGGATATGCAAATGCACTCACAGTATTAGTTTTATTTTCGGAATATGGGACCTCTACAGTGAATGAAAGAGTCTTGCTAAGTGTCTGGTTGATCTAAACGCAATTAGCGCTTTAGAATACATCTCGTTGGAGTATTCGCAATACAAGCACATACATGAAAAAAAATTACGATGATGGGACAGGTGTTTGAGCTTAATAAATAATGTGTATATATTATGTTAAAGAATTATGTTTACACGCTCTCTACGAGACAAGAAACGGAGGGGGAGAGGTGGGGGAAATAGAAGTTGATGTCCTATCCACGATGTAGCAACAAACACTCATGAAAGGGCGAATGTTGACTTTAGAAAGATATACAGATATATCATCCAGACGGACGTGAGATGTTTTCTACCAAATAGGGTGAACATATCTGCATATTTTACTTACTTTTTTATTTTCATTTGTTTATTTAATTCAGAAAATATATTCCAAAATTATATTGAATTAAAAATATTTGTGAATTTACAATATCGTACTTGTGAAGAATTTGAATCAGCTGTAACTTACTGGCCACTCGGCTTTGCTCGTGACATGACACCAACTGCAGGCCTTTGTCGAGTGTTTCCGATTATCAAAGCGTAAGAACGCTACTTTAGAAAAATAATAAATACACATATAAATATAATAAAATTACCAGACAAAATATATAACCAAAATGAAAAAGAAACAACAGCCTACCGTACAAATTTCGTTTTTATTGTTGTATCAATTTTGTTAATATTACAAAGAAACAAGTAAGCTATATTTTTATACCAATTTTGTTTAAGTCAAAAGAAATTAAACAAAATTCAAAAGCCATCTAAATTGTGTTTGTATTTTTTATATTTTTTAACAAATATTTTAAAGAAATTACTTTTTATGCGTTTTCATGTTTTTTTTTCTTTATTTTTTTTCATTTTTACTTTATCTTTGTAACGAATTTAAAGCATTTTTTTCATGGGCATTTTTCCTGTAGGGTGGAGATGGGCAACTTTTTTTTCCTTTAAATTACATTAAATAAAGACGGCCGGGATATTCCCTTAGGATTATACAGACTTTTCTTCGGTAGCATCAGACGGCGTCAACATAAGGTGAGACAGCGGATGTGGAAGAAACTTCGCCAATCGTGTTGCTTTCCTAAATATGGTTTAAAATTCGAGCAAACAGATCAGCAACAAATTCCTGTCTCTGCATTAACTCGAAAATATAACTTTCGAAAAATTCTCGGTTGGTTCCGTTTAATTTTATTCTACAATATTTCCCCCCAAATATCGTCTGCTCCTTTACAGTTGATTCATCGGTGACTTACACCAGATTACAGTCAAATCCGAGCGCATGACGTCATGTTCCGAGCAAAGCTGATCGGACGGTTATTAGCGTCGGGTTTAAATTCTGCATGAGTACCAAAATATTTAAGTAATATTTGTGTATTTTACTTATTAAATTTAAGCTATTAATTTCATATCAAACCAAATATTAATAATAACGGGAATATCCCATTTTATTATATAAATAAATCTGTCAACATTTCGTATATTATTTTAATAAATAGCTCAGTTTGGGGACTTCTAACTTTTTTTATATGCATAATTACGAATCTCTGACTTTTCCTGTGGAAATTGCAAATTTATCTGGAATCTAGATTCACAAAATATAATCGACAGGGTAGATTGTTCACAATTCGTCAGCCATAAAATGTCTCTCTAGTTCTGCTGACGAGGTGAACCATCTATTGCTAGCCTAAGTAAAGCGTTCGGCTCGAAATACAGTAAAGCTTCTCAATTTCGAAATAAAATTCAATCTTATTTTTATTGTTTGATTTTGACTAATGTACTCTTTGTTATTCTAACAGCGTTTCGGCCGTAGTACACTCTGGCTTATTTTGCATATGTACGTTGCTAAAATCGTGAATCTTTTGTCGATAGCGGGAACTGCACGAAATTTCAAAGGCGGCCCATTATTTAATCCACGGGGGAAGTACGCTGTCGTTATGTTAGCAATAACGTGTTAGACGTCTTAAGTAACTCGCATTTGTGTGTGTGTGTAGCATTGCCCGCGTAAGATTGAACCTTCAACACTAAAAATGTGTTGCTAAACACTAAAGTTTACTTATTTCGTTATGAAGACTTTTACACGGTCATTACTGAGGACTGACTGCGTGCTACGTAAATGAATTAAAGGATTCCGTTGAAAATTTCGTAAGGATTCTTAAGTTGACAAACTACAGATGAAGGAGTTCATATCGGCCAAAACGCTCTGCAAATAACATTTAGTATGATAATAGTAGAGCGAATAATCCAGAAAATATAATTCATAAAGCCGCATCTTAAGAAATCAGAAAGATAGAAATGCCTACTTTCGAAAATACGCACTTGAGGAAGGTATGAATTCCAATAATATGAAAGTAACTAACAATATGAAAATTATGGTTTTAATAATCCAAATAATTCAGATTTTCATTTCTCAACAGCAAAAGATTTGAAATATAATTATTGAATATTATAATTTGTTTTTTTACAGAATTATGCTTCCCAAAACCGATTAGCCTATATAAATTTTGCCAGTTATTGTAAAACTTGCATTTCGTCATAATGGCAAATCCAGTTAATTTAAAAATCATCCCATCTTAACCTATCAAACACGCTTCCAATTTTGATTGCAACAGTTGTTATTAAACAACTAAATAACGTATTTGTAATTGGCCATCTGCCACTGTGTGATGTTTAATTTCTTTAGTCGAAAGTCCATTTCAGGAACAAAGTAATTATATTATTTTAATTTCTCTCACAAATAATAGTAAAATGGAATATAAACGATGCGCGAATTAACTTGTTCTCTCGCTATATTTAAATTTCCATTATATCATTGTTATGTAAGTAGTCATTATAAAAAAAAATATTAAATGAACAAATGAAATATCCATTACAATAAAATAAAAGGGAGAATGCTCATCGTGATCGAGGTAATCGAAGTGATGATTTTTTTCAGTAAAATTCATTCGATCAAATCATTAGAAACGACAAGCAATCGAAATATGCAAATGAGAATGACATGTTTCGAATATAATGAGAAATCTGTTTATAAAATAAAAACATATAGAGAAATACGTGTATAACAACTATTTTTTAAAACCATCGATTTTAAGAAAATGTGAGTGAAATAAAAACTTATAAGCTTCTTTTTAATAGTTTTTTTTTACAAATAATGAGATTTTTCAAGATCAATTTTGTTCAACATTGAATTTGTATTGATAAACGAAAAGCGCATTTGGTATAATGCTTAGAATGTTGTGGAACTTTGCGCAAATCTCCATACAGTCAGACTTAAGGCTCAAATAATTTAACATGATAACTATTTTCATAAAAAAAGATAATGCCATGGAAACAGAATGAGTTCCTCCCGAACATAACCGATTAGCAAAGTATGTGCACATCTCCCTGCGTAGCAGCAAACACTTTAATTCACTGATTACTGCATTTGTTATTAAAATTGACTTATTTACACAATAGAGTGTTCATTCAAGTATATGTGTCGATTTCAAAATATGTATTTTTATTTTATTAAATAGGCCCTACCAATCAATCAACCTGGCATCATTTAATCACGCAGGTCAATACTTGGTACATGATCATGATGCTTAAAAGATGCTATCCTTCCTTACATGAGTTGTTTATATCAGTCATGGCTCTCGTTAGAGTAATTATAACAAGTAAAGTTTTGGATTGCGTGCCACTATACACTATTGTTTTCCAGATTTGCAAATGTTTACGGAAATATCCACTGAATACAACTAAACCAACGAAATAATTTCCCCTGTGCACAATTAATGGCATTCTATTCTGAATACTATAAATAAGCCGGTTATACATCTGGCCGATTAATGCACAGGCAAACGATGCCTACTTGGTGGATTATCCATTGATATTGAACCCATTGATGTGACACGTTTGAATAATGTGAACATAAGAACGTGTCTGTTTGCTGAACCTATGCAGATTAATGCATCTCAAGCTGAATTACGTTATAGACTATTAGTAGAAGTGGAGACGACAATCGGTTAGCTATTATATTTATAGATTTATGTAATATATACTGTGTGTATTATGCCGTCCTTTTATGAAAGTCACTTCAGACCGTGCATCTTAACACAAGAAAAAATACGGTTTATTATCTTCATTAAACGGAGTGTGCCTATTTGTATGTAACATTATCTATCTTGTATTATAATACATGTAAAAGAAACAGACGAATTTTGCATCCAACTTTTTTTCGCTGTCAAACATGCATTTCGTTTCTTACTAGTCTTAGTGAAAAATACGCATATTAACATTCTTATTTACTTTTGTGTGTATCACTTTAAATTTAACTTTACTTGATTTTGCCATTTGTAAGAGTGAAAACCAAGTATTTAATAACGAATGTGTGTTGTTTGGTTTACCATGTTCGCAAATACTTATCGTTTCGGAATTTGTTTTTCTTCTTTATTATACAGGGTTAACAGTTAGGCATATGAGTGTCCACCATACGTAACCAATCTTCTTTGTCTAGACTTTCTTTACAACAATATTTAGTTGATTGTTATATGGAAGTAGAGGATACGTACAAGACACAATTTTGTGTTTTAACTTAAATTCAAACATTACAGCATCTGTTGTTTATTGGTTTGTTAGGTGAAAGTATAGAGTACTCACAACACAATTGTTTCTAAAAAATAATACTTCTTCTTCTTCTTCTTCTTCTTCTTCTTATTATTATTATTTTTATTATTATTGTCTTCGTCATTTCCACGGAGAAACAATACAGTTCTGTAGTATTTCATTGAATTAGTTTGCTCTAGTTCTTCTGTCTAACAAAAAAATTAATTCAGCAATAATGATTGTATTTTTTTTTCTTTGAATGTTTATCATTTTTTTTTTTTTGCAGTTCAACTTTTTTCTTACATGCTTTTCTACATGTTACAGAGATATTTCTGCGTTTAATCATTTTACAACAATATTAATGAATTATTAGATGAAATGAAAAAATAGACACACGATAAAATGCTATTTTTCATTATTTGAAGTTAACTGCAAGCATTACGGTATATTGTTTTATTGCATGTTTAGTTTTCCCAATAGAGTAATTCCGGTAAATTCCTTATATTAGAATTATCAATTAATACAATCAGAAAAAGGAACTAATTCTATCATGATGTGCTTTTTTCTAGCGGAGGGGAAAAACCCAATAATAATTTTGAATCTGCGTTGTTCAGTTTCACCGATAATTTCAGATATGTAAATAAGTAAAAACTCATTAAAAACTCATTATTAACTGAATAAATTGTATGTTTTTCCTATATTTTTTAAACAAAAGACTTTTAAGAAAATAGTATTATGCAAGAATAAAACAACTGTTTTTAATAAATAAATTGTTATTTAATTAGTCATACTTGTAAAGTGTCTTACATCAGTTGTTGTTTATTTTCAGTTTCATTAGAAAACCAATATCACCAGTCACACAACAAAGACAAGTTTATTAGTCGATTCTATAGTAATCTTCAATTTTATTTCATTTGCTCCCTCTTAGTTTCATATTTTTACTTTCGCTTATTTACATCGATTAAACACGTGTATTACACTTCCAATATATAATACCTTTGGTGATAATACAATTGCAGTTGTCTTCAAAAAGAGAAGTCGACAATCGGAAAATTAAGTATTCTTACTTTCTTGAGGAGCATCACGCGGATCATGTGGCCTCAGAGATATATGAATTGGAGCAAGATCCTGCGGAACACATCCTTGAACGAAACAGATAGGATTTTTTGAAGCCATGCAAGTAGTTACATTGCATATATCTGTTCTTCAATCAAGTGTTGGTTGCATGAAAGGCGTAAACGCGCTACGTAATGTTAAGGAATAGAGAGAGAGAGAGAGAGAAAGAGAGAGAGAGAGAGTGGAATTATAGTGTTGACACGTTGACCGGAAGTAAAAGATCAGCTGATTTGATTGCGTGTGAGTCATGTGATCAGGTTAGCTGAATCGTTGAGACGTGATTTGGACACAGAAGAGAACGGACGGTTTCCCGTTGTCTCCTCCTTTTCACGAGGGGGGGGGCGAACGCGTACGTGTGTAGAAGAAGAACCCAAACAGGCCGATTTCACTTTCCACCTTCTGCAGGACATCTGGAAAAAGTGAAATAAACTATAGAACTAACTCCTTGTCTTGGAGTGATTGAATCTTCATCCAAACACAGGTATCAAGTCTCCCTCCAGGACGAGAAATTCCAGATGGTCCAACATCGAAGAAGCAGAGGTAGGTTCTGAAAATACATGTCACTCACGCACGATTCCCTTTATGATGCAACATAAATATATAATATAACACGTCATCTCTTCTAATCCATTATTAGAGTTGACGCGCAACCCTTTATTATAGAGCAACAATATAACAAACACTCATTTCCTTTATTGTATCGACAACGTAACAGTAATTATCATTTTCAATCAGATGTGCAAATAGGCGCATTGGATAATAGAACTAATGCAATACAAAAAATGGACAAGTGAATCACCGGGTATCTGTTGTTTTAGCGGAAATGTTATTCTTCCACATTTAGGTAGACTTGAAACTTTATGATCATTTATTGATAAACTTCACATAATTCTATACATTATTAACAACATTAAAAGCTATAATAATTGCATCAGTATAACAAGCTCTTGTGCTGAACAAATATATTAAGTGGCTATTTGCAGACATTTGTATTTATGATCAGATTTGTCAGAGAGTTCGTTCATCGCGTTCCGTCGAAGTTGGAAAAGTAATGACACGATGCAACTCTACATCCAAACCAAAGTTTGATATTGCACTTCAACTGCAAAGTATCCGTCATCGAGAAAGCAAATTTATCAAAACTTTTCAATTGGTGTGAAAAATGCTGCATGTGTTGATTTTAAATAATTATACCCGCTGATAAAACTTAAAGGCAAGAACATGGACATGGTCTCAATGTTCCTTATGTGCAGGATGTAAGAATTGTAATAGAAGGTTAGGATATCCATCATCTAGACATCGTTGTACAACTTATAAAAATAAACTACAACATAGCGTTGAAAGAAATTAGGAATAATATGCTTTGCAGTTCCTACTCATTTATTGGACGGATCAAGAGGGTTATCTTTTCCTGTGTGCAAGACGAATTGACACAACCAAGAATTAGTAGTAGGTAAAATGATATCAGGTAATTCTTTCTAACATGGTTCGAGACAGAAGTTTCAACGTACTCATTAAATGTAAGAAGCTATTCTTACAATATATAGTTCTCATGTATGCTAAAATAGAACATGTGATGCTTATTATATCACTTGCACATAACGTTCACTTGGGAGACTCACTAAATATAGATGGCAGTCATAAAAATGTGGGCGAATTGAACATCATACAAACAATATTTATAAGGGGGCATCTGTATATTCATGATGTTACACAAGATGCAGTGGGCTACGTGAGAAAACAGGGAACTACAGATGTATTTATGTTCTATTTGAAACTCAAAAGGGCGTGAGATTTTGAAAGCACTCATTCCTAATGAACAACCATAGGATCGCCATCACCGTATAGCAAGTGATTTCCATAAAAAGCTAAGTATTATTATTCAACTACTTACGAAAGGAAATATTTTCGGTGTTGTGAAAGCACACACTGTTGAGTGACAGGAAAAAAGGATTGACACATGCACATTGTCTAGTTTGGTTCGAACAAAAGCTGGGATCCTCTGACACAGACGTAGTAATCAGTGCGGAAATTCATTGTAGAAGATATAGTTTTACATGATATCATTAGACAGCACATAGTTCATGGAGAATGTGGAAACTTTAACAGCTTTGCACCATATCACAGAAAAGAAAGAATGGTCTCAATTCCCAGCAAGATGTTAAATAAAACAGTCGGATTTATATGGTTAAAATCTACATTACCTACTATCTACTTCTAAACAGCAGTTACTTTCTATGGCAACGTAATATTTTCTGTGGACAGGCGATGGGATGTACTATATAACAAATTCGTTTCTAGAATATTTAACACGAATGTTCAATATTGTAACAATGCTAAATACATAAAGCACATTTGTAAATATGTAAATAAATGCAGCGATATAGTTGTCCTCACAATTGCAATAATGTTTGTGATGAAATAAAGGAATATGAAACCGTTCATTTAATTTCAACTAATATATCCATTTGAACAATACTGAACTGCCACATACATGTACCTCATCCTTCAGTCATTTACTTACGAGTTCATAAAGAAAATTGACAGTGATTATATATTTCTGAAAGTAATGCATCGGATAAAATTGTAAATCTACCTGCAGAACCCTGACTATTTCCTTTTAATTTGTGTAAAAAAAACGTATTGTTATATAACATGTTTATATAAATTATTATTACAACCTATCACAGAATAAAGATTAGATTAAAATCTCTAGCAAAAGTGTTCTATTTCTGTCTATCTATTTATGATATTTCAAACGTTCTCCTATGTGTCTGCACAAAATATTTTTGTTTACGATCTGATCAGAATTAATAATCCACTGATTATTCTTTTAAAGGGTAGCCTCATTCAAATAATTTGCTAATGCAATGAGAATTTTGTTTCTGTTGTGATTTTAGACGTTTTCAAATACGGTAGAATTACAATACTTTCTGCTAGTTATTCTTATTATTAGTCGTAGTAGTACCCTATACATATAGGCATAGTTTTATGCAATGATATTAAAATATTATATAGATCACGGAAATGAAATTACATCGATCATAAAACAAAGACAAAAATACCAGCTGTTAATCAGCACAAAGTAATATATCAAAATAAAATTTTATGTTGACGTAAAATGGCAATGATAATCGATTACATTTATTTGTTTAAAGTTTAAGCCAATGTTTAATTTCGATTCGTATCCCTTTCACATTTATTTGGCTGTCATCTGGGTGCAATGTATATATATATATATATATATATATATATATATATATATATATATATATATATATATATATATTACTTGTTTATTGTTATATAAACATGCTCACATCCCGCTGCTACAAATAGCCACTTGTTTCAATCAAACAACAGATATCATCAGGCAGCGACTTGACTATTCAAAAGTTCAATGAATAATGGATTTTTATTTTAGGTAGGAACTCTTTAGAAGTTGGAGTTAAAAAACTTAAAACACAGGACTTTAATTAAATAAAAAAGTAAAAAAGGAGAGGCAATTTAAATAAAGTTAAAAAATTACAATGGGGAGAGAGTGATTGAGAAGAGGAAAAAGGAATAGAGACAGAAATAGAGAAAGAAAATATAGAGAAAACAAAATAGAGAGAAAAAGAAGAGAGAATATATATATATATATATATATATACATATATATACATATATATATATATATACATATACATATATATATATGATATGGAGAAGAAAATAAAAAATAAATAAATGGTTATAATAAAGAGAATAAAAACTAGAAGGAAAAGGAAAGAATAATGAGATCTAGTTAAATAGGGAAAGAGAGAAAGTAAGAATTTGACAGTATATAGAAAAAAAAGAAAAAGAAAAAAACCTGCGTGTCAACTAATTTATGAACAATTATACAATTCAGTAATGAAACATATTATTACAAATACAAACAGAAGATACAATCCAAGCGTCAGAAATGAACGTGTCAAAAAAGGCAGTGAATGTATTCGGCTAGCATATTTATCCTCTTACATACGTCCACGAGTAAAATCAACGCAATTCAAACATACGTTTACCATTAATTAGGCCCTTTATGCTAAATGATATAAGTTTAAAGTTTTCGCGTTTTTATTAGATAAATATATGAATAAAAGAATAAAATAATGATAAAACAATATTAAAATTATTATTAATAACAATAAACATAATAGCGATAATAATAATTATAATAATAATAATAATAATAATAATAAAAACAGAATAAAATTAATATTTATTATCTTTTTAATATAACATATTTAGCCATAAGAGGGGATTAAATAAATTAAATAGGTCCAATAATTATAAATAAAAAACTACTAATATTTATGTATATAAAAAAAAAAGAATACAATACAAATATATCTATATATACACATACACACATATATACACCCAAATATACACACACATACACACACATATATATATATATACATATATATATATATACATATACATGCACATAAGTCAAGGTGTAACTATACTATTAAGTTGGAAGTTTAAGCTATATAAGTATAGATATAAAGTCAAATTAAATCACAAAATAATACATTCAATACCAGATTACTAATAACACAGATACAAGTACACTTACCTATAAATATATTCAGGCAAAAGAGGTAATTAAATCAACGAAATACTCAAAAATAGCGACGCACAGGTAGATAGTACCCAAATTAAAAATAAGATACATATGTATATACTCACAGAGAACCAACCGACATACTAATAAGCACACATATACATACATATATATACATACACACACACATCCACATACATATATATATATACATATACACACATACATATATATACATACATACATATATATATGTAATCCTATGTATACACATACATACAAAAAAATACACAAATATATGCACACAATCATATACTAATAAACAACAACGCACACACACATATATACACACATAAATATGTATAATTTACATAAATTATATATATAGAAATACATAAGAATACAAATAATTTGGCAAGGGTACAGATAGATGCATACACACAAAGAAACATACAAATGGATTGAATAAACATGGGAGGGTATACCAAAACTTACTTTTAGAGAAAGAGATAAATTATTAAATAAGAAGCACGAAAATTCAATTAATTGCAAACATTATAAAACCCATCTTTTAAGTAATTTAGTTTAGATATAAAATTTAAATAAATTAAAAATTGTCACTGATTTCTATAATTTATTAATATTCTATTAATATACTTTCTCCTCTCCTGATTTCATTCTTTACTTCTCCTATCTTATATACCTGTGTGTCTATGTGTATATGTATGTGTCTATGTATTTATTTTATGACCTTGTGTACTTAGATCTATATATTTCTATATTATTTGGTATACCCTCCCATGTTTATTCAATCCATTTGTATGTTTCTTTGTGTGTATGCATCTATCTGTACCCTATCGGCATATGTATTTATAGTTAAAAATAGAAATAATATGTATATATACAATATATATATGTATATATATATATATGTATATATATATATATATATATAATTAAAATACATTTTAACCGTTGTTTAAAATATTGTATTGAAATACAGCTTGTTGAACGGATAGAGAGATGTCAAAAAAAACTCTTTTCGTTGTTTTATTAAATCGGCGAATTGATAGATTAAAGCAGATTCACTTAAAGATGTATGATTTTTTACGTATTGCTTGTGAAATAGTGGCGTTCTGAAAATTTAACTGGTAATCATGCTCCATTATATTGGTAAAAATGGCGTTGTCTTACAAGTTTTTTTATCTTTCTTATGTTCATATATTCTCTTATCGTGGTTACGTTGTATCTCCCCTTTGTATATTTTTTCGACAGTCCCGAGAAAGTATGGTAAATACACATTCTTTGTCCTTGGAATTGGTGTAAGATTTAGCTTCATGTATTGATCTGTTAAGTATAGTTGAGGAACTTATTTCTGATATTTCAATACCCATTTTTAGTTTTTATAGATAGGTTGTTTTTAATATTAGTAGATAGAATTAAACTGCATTTCCTATTATTACGCGCGATTGGTTCATACTGTCTAAAAAAAAGCATCCGGGACCCACTAAGGATAAATAATACATAAAAAAATAATATTTCTTTTAATAGCAAACTATGAATAGTCCCGACGTCGAATTCCTAGTAAACACATACTTAAACTACTCTCAAAACATCTAATTTATTTCCTTTTCCCGGCAGATGACATAATTTTCATTATAGGTGTATGCTTCGACATTACTTAGTGTATCTTTGATAAATTTTAGTACTAGCAGAATTTGGTTTACCCATGGAACACCTACTCTGCATGGTCAGCCTGTTTACTTTTGGAGTTTATAGAGACTGGGCCTCTGCAATGCAGATTGCTTAATGATGTTTCGTGCTTTAGATATATAGACAACATTTTAACTTACCACACTAAATCATTAAAGATAGAATGTATTTCTGAAAAATTAAACAATCTTTAACCCACGTTTTTGTTACATATACGAAAATGAAACAGCAACTCGATACCTTTTCTCAATGTCTATTTAATAACTGATTGGAATAAATTACAGTACACAGTTCACCGTAAAAAAAATTGCATATAAATATGTTATGAGTTAATATTTGATTTTCTTATTCTAAAGACAATAAGATGCAATATAGTTTCAAAACCGGTTTATGTATTGAACATGTTTGCCTCTTAACATTTACAAGCAAGGGCGCAACCTGTAGTCTAGTATTATTTAATTGTAAAACTCTTTAGATTACTTATTATATTGGACTGGAGGCAAAAGATACATCGTGCAATGAGCCATGACAAATGAATAAAAAATTGAACATTATGCCTAATTGCACATACACTATGCAGTTATACTAAATAATTAAAGAGAAATCAAGTTCTCACCAATTCTCATTCCTCTGATCTTGAGCACGTTGTACAATGGGGAAAGGAGTGGCTGGTTACTTTTAATGCATCCAAAACCAAGCTTCTCTCTTTACATCATCAACATTCTGATCCACATCTGGCATCAATTGAAATTAATGGCTCTCATCTTCAGGAGGCCTCAAGTTTTGACAAGCTTCTAGGCTTGACCATTACTCCTGATCTTAAATGGAACACGTACATCAAATCTGTTGCCAAGGCCGCTGGAAAAATGGTGGGATCTTTCTATCGATCCGGTAAATATCTCACTGCTGATGCTATTCTCTATCTATATAAGAGCCAGGTACGTCCAAGGATGGAATACTGTTGCCACATCTGGGCAGGAGCTGATAGAAAGGACTTGTCCTGCCTTGATAGAGTTCAAAATAGACTTCGTAGCCTCGTAGGAGATGTCCTTTTCTACTCCTTGCAACCTCTATCTCACAGAAGAGATGTTACAAGTTTGTCTCTGATGTATCGTTATTTTCGACTGAGTTTCAATCTATGGTCCCCCCTCGCCAAACTTTCACAAGAAACACTCGTTTAGCTGTAAACACTATCAATAATTCCCCCCACTCTTTATCTGTGCCTAAACCTAAACGTAGATTCCATGAACAAAGCTTTCTTAGAACTGCACGCTTGTGGAATTGTCTTCCGTTTTTCTGCTTCCCGGCTGACTACAATATGCTTGTGTTCAAGTCTAACGTAAATAAGTTCTTGATGAGCCGTTCCATATAAGTTATCAAATTTACCAAATTTTCATTACTAATAATTACTATATTGTCCAATTTCTACTGTACACTCTTTAACCCTTATCCTTGAGTGGCCTCTTGGCCTTGATAATGTGGTGATGCCTATGTAAAAAAAGAGAGAAATCATCATTAAGGTTATATAACATTGTGAGTTTTTTTTACATTGAATTTGTATCAGAATACTTGATTAATATCACAATGCGCGAACCGGTCATGCGAATAATTAACAAAAATGCATATGTTTAAAAGAAGTTTGTTACATTGGTGTTCTAGAATAATATTAGAATTGAAAGCGACTTAATATTTTTTCACATATTATTCTATACATGGACAAACAAAATAATCAAAAATACATCAGAGACTAATACATAACACGATCACTGTGTATGATTTCAAGTGAGTGATCAGATACGTTATGTAATTAAACAAACTATTGTTACATATGTACTCCCGTATTTTTTAGTGAAATTTTAAGGTTATATAACAAGACATTGGACTTACCTTTGTAGTACGACATGAATATTGTATATATTTATTTCTTGGCCATTTTAGAGGCTTTATTTCGACTCACTCCTCACTAAACCATCTTGCATACACTCTAGTAGTCTGGATGTGACCTTAGTGAAGTTTTTCTCAGAATACCTCCGGTAATTACCGATAATTGTTCCGTTATCTTAATTCATTTATCATTACTAAAACAACTTCTTCCATGTCATCGCTTATCAACAAGGATAGAACAACGGGCAGTGAAAATTTTACTGTGGTAAATTGATAGATGTTTTCGTTTTATTTTGGCATGACGTGGTCTTTATGGTCAAACTCCGCACGTAAATTTCTGTATTTAATTTTCATTAACTGCAATAGATTTTATAAAACTTGAAAATATACGGGTTTTTAGTAGTGCAAAAGTAAACAGTGTCTCTGGTGTTAACGTCCATTTAAACAACCAACTGGTCCTGAAAACATTGCAAAACGGTCTACACACTTATTTAGTAAATATGTGATTGAGAGCTATCTAATATGTCGGTTTAACAAAGATAGACCCCAACAACCAACAACAATATAAGTTAATGAATTTTTCGACACAGTTGACTAATTGTAGAATAATACATCGTCAACCACATAAACTTTTACAACGAACAGATAGTCGATGTTGATCATGTGGTTTCTTTTGTAGACGGTTCAGGAAATCATGGTCCAAAAACCTCGCCAAAGTAGTTTGTTTTAAGCTGAAAAAACAGCTACTAAGCGGAAAAATCAGAGAAATTGGATTGTTGCTGGCATGTTGTATCCATTATGTGAGTGCTATTTTAATCGATAAGGTGTCAATATAGCCCAAATTTATTAACCTTTAGGATTACAAAATAAAATATTGGAATTACCAAAGATCCAGATCAAAATAAGCATAAAAAAGGCATCAAAGCAATCCCTCAAACAAGGCTGGGTAATACTGCTTGTATATATATATATATATATATATATATATATATATATATATATATATATGTTTGTGTGTGTGCCTGTCTGTGTGTGTGCGCGCGTGTGTGTGTGTGTGTGTGTGTGTGTGTGTGGGTGTGTGTGTAAAGTTCATGCAAAATGGCTGCAAAAACGCACCACTATAATATTAAGCCAGTTTATCATAATTATGTTTTATAAATTATCTTAGAAACGGTAGCAAAAGAAAATTAAGCTTAGAATAAAATGTGTTTAACAATACAGAGAACATGTTGGAAAAAGACATATTTTCGAATTCTTAGTCTAGATAAATCAACTTTTAAAGTATTTGTAATAATTATTATGAGTATTCTAAAACTGTTTAACGAAAATTAGTAAAACATGTTTCTCAAATAGAGAATTAACGAAAATACACCTACTTCTGAGATAAAATAATCATAATAAACAAAACAGTTGTCTGCGATATATAAAAAAAATCTTGCTGAAAATATACACGCAAATCACGCTGATATTTACCAAAATATGGATAACGATAGCGTAATAATTTCGTTTAATTTATAAAATTTTGTTGTAACGAAACAGAAAAAGCTTATTTAATTATATAATATCTACGAATATATGAAAATAAGAATTTCTTTTTTTTTTTTCCTAAATAAATGTTCATATGAAACTTGAAAGAAGATTTTAATTTTAGAATGATATAACATTCTTGGAGACGTTTGTTTTCACATGCTTTGTCTTTGACTATCAACTTAACAAGTGTAAGCTGTTGTTGTTCAAAACGTGAAAATTACTCGATTTACTCGTTCATGTTAATATTAATTAAATAAAAAGCAAAAAAAAGATGTATAAACGATTAACTGAAATTTAAATCTAAGAGAAAATGCTTATTTACTAATAAAACTATGAATATTCTTTTAGTTTTTCCCATCTGCCCACAACTACATTAGAGAAATAATCGTCAATAAAAATAATTCCATTTTTCAAAGAAAAATATTCCTATTGAACGGGACCTCAATTTGTTTTATTTTCAAAAAGGTCTTACACTGATGTTTAAAGGTCCTTGCGTATGAGATAAATGTTATAACATTACATTTCAATTTCTTTGGAACCTGTTATCATAAAACTCACATTAAATACTTTTTACAATAATCATATTATTTGATAAAAATATTGAATAAAATCTTCTTTATTTTATAGTAATGTCGTTAAATCGAAAAATTGGTTGCTGTTTGGATATATATATATATATATATATATATATATATATATATATATATATATATATTTTCTTACTATAATAATTAAATACCTGCAAACACTAGTATTTCATCCTTTCGGGAATTTTCAGTGCAGTGTCACGATTAATACCAGTCGAACGATTCGAACCCCGTATCACGAGACATCTCTGGTTCGATTAGCGAAGACCTAATCCATTCGGCTACCATTAACCGTGTGAAATAACGTCGAATTTAAACATTTTAATTTTAAATGTTCATTTACGTCAGTCAGAGAGTGATCTAATCGTTATACGATTATCTATGAATAAGAGCTAAATTGACCGACTTTAATTCAACTGAAAGTGCTCAACGATAAGAAACGAATTTATATATAGCAGAATCACGTTTGACACATCGGTTCTCGTAAGATCACCGAAGTTAAGCAACGATGGGCCTAGGCAGTACCAGGTGGGTTACCATTTGGACTTCCAGGTGCTGCACGTGCTTCCATTTACCTCGACATTGTTTCCAGTCGTCTTGTTCTTCTCCGTGTCACTGGACTCAAGCAGTGCCATACAATTACACGTGACGCTGTCTCTACAGCGTGTATGTTTTGTCTTCTGAGACTTAACGGAGGGATTATTTTAAGGTCTAAACTCTTATATAAAGAGTTTTGTGATAGCCCGATTAGAAAAAATACGCTGAATACAATCAAGCCATGTATTAGGAAAAAACAATTCAACTTACTCTACTAAATATTTCCTGTTCAAAGTTTCGAATTTCACCCCCCCTCCCGAAATCTGTTAATGTGCGTACGCTGTGCCCCTTTGATATGGTCCAGTCGTAGTGCATCCTCATATCAGACGTCACCATGGCAAGTGATCCCACTACAGAATTTAAGTTTGGAATATTAAATTGTTATATGTACGCTTACACCAATTTTACCGGATGTGAAAAAATCAAACAATTTCTTTTAAACACTGCGTTGCTATATTTTTATTCAGCACACAGTAGGCGAAAAATAATATTGATTATTTTTATATATTACTCATTTAAAGTTGTTTTAACAAACAATCCTTGATGTTTGCTTGTTTTTATTGGTATTTTTTTAAATGGTTCTAAAGAAAAGAAGCAAAAAGATCGATTGTAGTGTAAATATTTTACGTCCGCAATTATTTTCTATTCGGCACTTAATATTTAAATTCACAACACGTCATAAAGTCGTTGGTATTTATTTACTTTTTAACATCTATCTATATATATATAAAATTGAACGTGTCTGTGTGTGTCTGTGTACATTTACCTATGCAATAACTCTGTCAATTTTTAGTCTACACACTCGAAATTAGATATACAGGGTACTGAGATGTGGGAAAATCGATGTGATCGGTTTTTGGCCAGAAATTTCGCGATTAAGGGGGCAAAGTTCAACGCTTTGACTTTTGAGAACTCTACCAAACTCCTCCGACAATTTTTGGTCTACGCACTTGAACTTTTAGATATAGGTTCCTCGGCCGTGGATCTAACTTAATAACTCGATTAGAGCCCGAAATAGTAAATTTTAAGGGGTCATAATAGGGGTGAAATTTTTAAAAAAAATTGACCTCTGCGGTCTCTTCCAAATTACTCAGACAATTTCTGGTCTAAATATATGAAATTTTACATATGGCATTCAGAGATAGGGTAAGCTTTTTTATCAGTTTGGGTCGAAAATTCTTAGTTACCAATATATAAATGTATGTATGTATGTATATCTGTTTGCATGTCTGCCTTTAAATTTCAATAGAGGAGACGCTTTAAAATTCGACCTTTCATACGACAAATATCGAAAAATTGGCTAAAAACATTAATATCTTCACATTCAACTAGACACTTTTTTACAGGGGGAGGGTCACTTTTTTTTGCCGATATTTTTGAAATTTATCCTCTCCTTTAGATTGTCTCACCTTAATTTAAGAAAATGTCGCTTCCAGTTTGGCGGTGGTCGTAACACGTTAGGTTTTACTCCGTTATATTCTTCCTTTGCGATACGGGTTCGAGCCTGCCTTCCTACTACCGCTTTTTTTTTTTTTTTGCTCAACATACACATCCAAACACTCGGGCAACGCCGGGCTGAAATGCTTGTATTCAATATATTTATATTTTTAGATATGACATGTGTTTTATCTGAAACCTTCTTATTGTCACCTAAATCTCTCACCGCTGACAAAATTAGATAACTTATATGTTTTCATTAACAAATTATATTTTAATTCTGCATGCTATATTTCAAAATGCCCTGGGTAGTATACAGCAAGGCATTTACTCAAATGGACATTTTCTTTAATTTTAAGCGTAACACAATTGTTATATAGAAATAATATTAGCTAGAGTCTTATCGCGACAGTTGCTTGCATGATAATTCAGAACATGCATAGTCAATGTGGTTAGAAAATGACAATATTTAATAGGACACATAATTAAAGGTTTAAATAGGAACAGTGGAGCTTTATAATCTACGGTTGATACGATGTCTTCTTTCAATTTGAAAAAAAAGTGAACACGTATTTAAACTATCATATATTGCAGTTGAATTTATTAAACAAATATGTTAGATGAGCAGAAATTCTTTGACAGGGAGACTTTATACACACACAGACACATACATACACACGCATATATAAGTGTACGTGTCACTGTGTGTGTCTGTGTGTGTACATTTCTATACGCAATAACTGTCAATTTTAAGTCTACAGACTCAAAATTTAATATACAGGATACTGAGATTTGGGGAAATCTTTGTAATACATTTTCAGCCAGAAATTTGGCTGTTAAGGAGTCAAAGTTCAACGATTTGACCTTTGAGAACTCTACCAAACTCCTCAGACAATTTTGCGCCTACACACTTGAAGTTTTGGATATAAGTTCCTTGAACATGGATTTAACTTAATAACTTGTTTTTAACCCAAAACAATAAATGTCAAGGGGTCGTAATAGGGGGCGAAGTTAAAGAAATTGACAGCTGAAATGCTAGTATATCTATAAAAGTAAACGTGCCTGTGTGTGTGTGTCTGTGTACACTTCCCTACGCAAAAACTCTGTGAATTTTAAGTTTACAGACTCGAAACTTGATATACAGTGTACTGAGATTTGGGAAAATCTTTGTAATCAGTTTTAGGCCAGAAATTTGGCTGTTAAGGGGTCAAAGTTCAACGATTTGACCCTTGAGAACTCTACAAAACTCCTCCGCCAATTTTGGGTCTAAACAGTTTAGATTTTAGATATAGGTTCCTTGGACATGGATCTGACTTAATTACCTGGTTTGAGCCCTAAACAATAAATTTTAAGGGATCATAATAGGAGCAAAGTTTTTAAAAAATTGAATTAAACGTTTTTTTTTTTTTTTGGCTTAACGTACACCGCTTTGTTTGTTTGTTGGTTTTTTTTTTGGTTTAACATACACATCCAAACACACGAGAAACGCCGGGCTGCACTGCTAGAATATGTATAAAAGTGAAAATATCTGTGCGTGTGTTTGTCAGTTTATCTGCGTACATTTCTCTACCAAATAACTCTGCTAATGTTCGGTCTACAGACTTGAAATTGGACATAAGGAGTATTGAGATATGAGAAAATCATTTTACTTTTGTTTCAGCTAGAAATTTGGCTGTACAGGGGACAAAGTTCAACGAGTTGACCTTTGAGAACTCTACCAAACTCCTCCGCAAATTTTTGGTCTAAACACTTGTAAATTAAGATATATATTACATGGACATAGATGTAACTTTATAATTTGATTGACCCCAAAACAATAAATTCCAAGGGGTCATAATTGAGGCCTAAATAAAAAAAAAATGACCTCTGCGGTCTCTACGAAATTACTCAGTACATTTTTGGTATAAACATTTAACATTTGACATAAAGTGTATTCAGACATAAGGCAAGCTTTTTAATCGGGGTTTCATCGGTTTTTGGCAGAAAAGGGTAAAAGTTCAAAAGGGTTGTCCTTTGTGGTATGTAGCAAACTATTAAGGCAATTTGGAATCTAAACATTTTAAATTTTACATAAAGGGTATTCAGATATGCAGCATTTTTTAGTCAGTTTTTCGGTAAACATTTCGCTATCAAGAGGTCACAGCTGAAGGCGTTGACCTTTGCAGGCTCTATCAAATTCCCCCGATAACCTTGGGTCAAAATACTTGAAATTTCAGATGTAGGTTACTTGGACATGGGTCAAACATTTAATTAGATTTGAGCCAAAAACAAAAAATGCTAAAGGGCGAAAAATTGGGGTAAAAGTTAAGAAAAAACGGACCTCTGCTGTCTCTACCCACTTTTCTCTATGGTAGTTAAAGAAGCCTATCACGTAGAAAGGTATTACGGTACATATGAAGACGTTTTAATACATACATATGCACATACATTTATTAACAGTACATAGGGCCCGAACAAAGCCGTGCTAAACTGCTAGTATATATATATATATATATATATATATATATATATATATATATATAAGTTCCTATCTCTCTTTCTCTCTCTCTATATATATATATAACTATATATGTAAATATATATACATATGTGTGTGTGTGTGTGTGTGTGTGTGTGTGTGTGTGTGTGTTGTGTGTAGCCTAATGGCCAAAGGCTAAAAAAGGTCTTCGTTTTTTTGTTGGTTGACATTTTATTCATTTGAGAAAATGTCAAGTCTTTCTAGGAGTATCTTTTGTGCTGCTTTCAAACCTGAAGAGATATCCCGGCTTAATGAGCATACTAATTCAGAAAAAGCGAGACAATACAGAATGTGTCATTTACAGGAAAAAGTTCATATTCATGGTTGACTTTATATAAAATTAAATTTCAATAAGTTTTTTAATACATTTAAGTGTATCAACAAGCAGTTGATATGTCTATTCTCTTTTTTGATGTGTTTATTTATTAAGTTAGAAAGTTTCATCAAATAAAATAACTTGTGTAAAGCCATCTCCTCATTACTTTTTATTATCGTATCAGTACTTCAAATTGCAGACATCCTCATACACCCTGCAATTTACATCCATTTCATATTTCTAGTGATTGGATGATTTCCTTCATTTTGGACCACCATTTGCTTTCTAATGTGATTTTACCATATATGTACATTTTCTGATATACAACCTTTAATGCGTAAATTAACTTGGACTATATACACACACACACACACACACATATATATATATATATATATATTTATATATATATATATATAATAAAAATATAAGGTGGATATATAATAAAAAAGGTGGAATGTTTATCACCATGACTTAAGTATTAACAGTAAATTATTTCCTCTGAAGACCAACCTTACCAAGAAATCTTATATATATATATATATATATATATATATATATATATATATATATATATATATATATATATATATAAGATTTCTGGGTAAGGTTGATCTATATATATATATATATATATATATATATAATAAAAAATATAAGGTGTAAGGCGTATCACCATGACTTAAGCATTAAAAATAAACTTAATGCGCCTATTTCCTCTGAAGACCACCCTCACCTAGAAATCTTTAAAATTAACTCCCTATCAACTCTCATAGAGAACAAAAGAAAATCGAAAGAATTGCTGCCAAATTTTACGGATTAAAACCACTGCCCACACCAAATACAACCCTTACCTCGAGGAGTTTGAGAATGGCATGTTAAATTTATTTAAAAAAATAAATTTAAGAAACAAAAACACCATTATCATCCGGTTACTCATAAAATAAATAATTTTGCCGAAAAAAAGGTTAAAAGAATAAACATATATTCATCTGGCTGATAAGACAAAAAATATTACAAACTTAACTATCCTACATATAAAAAAACATTTGTATAAATAACTTAATACATCTTATAATAATCGCTCATCAGACTTTAGATTCCATTAATTCTGAAACTAAACATTTACTGACGTCTATGAATATTCATAACTTCACTGAAATAATTTCTCCGGTACCTCTAGATTCACCCTCAAGGATCATAAACACAATTCGCACAAATAAAATCCAAGGAAATCGCGTAATTTGAAGATGGTCCCAAATAATCCAAAAGCTTGAAATCTGTAGAATAATTCGCAATTATATACAAGGAAAAGCGGGGGAAGTCCAATAATATTAATACAAGAAAAATAAAGCATGCGTTTAACAAATGTAATTAAGAAACATCAGTGAAGGAGAAGAGAAAAAAGATTAAATGGTGATATAATTAAATATAAAATCAAAAAGCAAATATCAAAATGACACAAACAAAATGACGTTAAAAGGCACATAAATATGGGACAACAAAATAGGTCAATTGAAATCTACAGGTTATTATTTAAAAAATGTCAGCAAAAACCGTGTTAAAGTTTGAAGCAATTCCTCTGTTTCTTTCATCAATTCAAATGTTATATTTTCCTATTCTTCTTAAAACTACGAACAGTGCCACAGCCAGTGAACACATGCAGAGAAAGTAGGGCTCAAATAACAGTCCCGCATATCTTTGCAACGGATATAATAACGATTGAACAAGATAATCGGTTGGTATTAGCTGTCATGTATAAATCAGAGTTCAAATAATTTTCTTGAGCAGAGAAGGAAAACATCCGCATCTGAAGTCTTAATTATGATGGAAGAGAAAGCAGTTGATGCATGTTTAATGAAAACAGAACAAGATATTCCGTCTTGTAATCTTTAATTCAATTAAGAATCTTACTACTCATCTACTTAACAATCGGAAATTTACAGATTTCATAGCTTGGATTTTTCATACAGGAAAAAATCCATATTCACAACATTTTCCCGCACTAAATTCCTCACTGATGGGGAGGAAATTCCCTTAAATGTTCAGGCACAATACGAACTGGCAGTGGCCGACTCGGCAGTTCGATATTCAGGGTCGTACTACTCAAAGAAGAAGGCTCTTCGGTGCAAGCTTGTCTGTGGGCTCTGAAATACCTCACTCCTAGATGTTGCCTTACTAAAAGAGCAGGCCGTTCCGCACCAGAGTATTCTTTTTTTGTTGGTCCTTTATCTGTCAGGGATTCAGATGTTTGCCCATCCGATGTATCTGACGGAGCCGCAATGGAGACACTGTCATTAGACGACATGTAAGGATCTACTTAATGCCATGATCTTCCGGGGAGGTTTTCAAATGCTGCTGCTTGGCCTGATGAAATATCAATTAATTCTTTTTTCATAATATGCGAAAGGATTTTGCATTGATTCAATCGTCTGCATGAATATCTGTTTCATCCTTTTGATATTGAGAACTTCTCGGGATTTTTATTATGGCAGCCCTCTATTTTTTCAGCCATTTGATTACAGAGTTTAGAGATTTAAGGAGTGGATTGAAAAATAAAATCCATCGATGAACACCATGGAAATCATTTAAAACTCCAATCTGTCTAAATCTGATTTTGCTATCTCTATTCATGTTATATTCAACTGTTTGGTCCTTTGCCGTCTGATTAAAGGGGCAGTGAGTTTGTTGCTGAACTACAAAATCCCCAGCAGCAAGATGCTTTGCTATTGAATAATGTGTATCAGGAACAGCAAACATCTGATTGATATAAACAGGAATATATCTAGTCCACTTCTTGATTGGTCATATGCAACATACCAGGGGACCATTTCTACTGCTGATTTTAAGTGAAGGACCTAATATTTTGTTCGTGTAGCACGAATACATTTTCCAACAAATCTGTCATATTCAAGAACGTTATCCAAAATGCAAATGTTGGGAATTGGTTGCATTCCTTTGGATTAAATATCGACAATTTGCTTTCAAACTCTTTAAATATACTTGATGTGCAAAGATATTGGAATTGTATTTTGGAAAAAGCATTATGTAAATTTTTAGAAAATTCAATGAATTCAGCATTTTCTTCTTCAATTTGAATTTCAAAAAAATATATAGGATTTTCCTTACTTAATGCTTCAGAAATAATTTTAATCATTCTGATCCTTTGATTATAGTGTCTGCCTTTCAAAACTCTAGGTAGCCTTCCTTGTGTCAATATTCAGCTTCAAGTAGAATGTCAGCTAGCCCTGATTCTTCAAATTGCCTTCGAATGACCCTAAGAAACGACATACAAATCGCCTTCGAATGACACTAAGAAACGACATACAGGTATGAAAATCACTAAATCTGAAAACTGTTCTTGGCATCTACATGGCATCATTCTAACCTATATTATGTGCTTTAGAATAAAATGCAAGATTTGATGTCAATACAATGCATTCAGTTATAAGATCATCAGCAATTACAAGACCTTTAAAAATACTGCATTCACAGAATTTTGTTGAGTTTGGTTAGAATTGACCACATTCAAATATCCAATATTGCTTTGTGGTGGTATTTGACCCTGTAATAAGAGATTATTGAACTTTCCAGTCAGGAACTGAAGCAGTGTTTTGGTTATCATTTTCACAGTAAATATTGCTCATAGCCATAGCCAAATCAGTAATGCTTGTTTTAGTCTCACAAAATAATTTAAATACATCTTTTTGAATGCTGTCAGTTGGAAGTGATGGTAGGAAAGGGCCAACTCTTTTTACCACGTAGTATTCTGGGAAATTCATTTAGCATCACACTCCACTTCTTACTCCTGATCATTTGAAGCTGATCTTTTTCTATTGTGACATCTTGATGGTGCAATGAATTTTTAAACTCATTTTTGTAATGCGGCGTTTCTCAAATTTGTCAAACCTGAAATACACTAGCATAGCTATTGACAGATTTTATGTAAATGATAAGAAATGTTGTAAAAATTATTGTAGATGTAAAGAAATAGCAGATTCTTGTAATATCTGAAGAAATTTTAAATATCGTTTATTTCTACATGGAATTATTTCAAAACAAATGCAAAACCCATGCACATGAGATTTTATTAAATTTTTTATTACTTATGTTTAAACAATAAATAAATGTAATAATATACAAACAGCAAACACACACGCGCAACACAATACACAACATACCCAACACACGCATGAACACCCACGCACACATACACGTTATATCTCTAATCACTATTTAATTTATTGACTTAAAACACGATTTAGTGACAGAAAAATATTTGCATATGCCGTATATGTATTCATTATGAAAAATACATTGAGGGGATTTCATTTTTTGACGAATTTTGAAAGTTAGGAAGGTAACTACTGACCTAAAACAACATCATATTTGTAAAATGATGACCTCCCTTAAATGATCCTTACGCTCAACTTCGAAATAAAATAAAAAAAGTAAATTGCAAATTATAAAAAACAAATGCGCATCGTCCACCTAAAGATCTTTTTAAATTTAGATTCTATGGCATCAGAACTCTTAAAATCAAGTGAAATTTTTTCCATATAGGTTGTGCGTCTACAGGGTGATACGAAAATCGGAGCTGGCTTATCGTGTTATATATATATATATATATATATATATATATATATATATATATATATATATATATATATATATATGGGATGTGTTCAATAAAGAAATTATAAACTTCCCCACACTTTGCAAAAACAATTTTTGAACCTATATAATAAAAGTATATGTTTCCTTATAATCACACTACACACAAACACATACATAACCACACACACACACAAACACACACACACACATATATATATATTATATATATATATATATATATATATATATATATATATATATATACACTGCTGATCAAAAATGTAAGACCCCTTTAAAATCTTTTAAAATAATTTTAGATTTTAAACTCTTCCGACTTAAGGTTACCAATACGACAATCTAAAAGTTATGGAAACAAAATTTACTTCCAAAGATTTATTTTTGAAATTTACATTTTATTAAATTAGGCTTTTTACACATGATCAAAATTATTAGACCAGAGACAAAACTTCTATTAAATTGATGAAGAAATGTATACGAAAATGTATGAAAACATTCACAAATAAAACGTAATAATGAGTATTGCCTCCACTGGTGTTGATGACTTCAAAAATTCCTGGGGGCATGCTACAAATAAGGGTTTCCATTAAGGTGCGTGAGATCCTGCTCCAGTTTCTGAAGATGGCTTCACAAAATTCATTTTTGTTGAATATTGTTTTTAATTGGGTTCAAGTCCGGTGAACATGCATGATGTCCCAAGAGATGGACTCCATTTTCTTGTAGAAAGCTCAAGGTCCGTCTTGCAGTGTGGATTGCAACATTATCCGTTCCATCTTTACACAAACGATGACCTCCATCATCAAATATGCTTTTTGTAGCATGCTAACATAACCAGCTGCTGTATGACGACCCTGGACCACTTGGAGTTCCATCGTCCTTCTATAAGAAGAGCCACGCTATATCATTACGGACCCTGCACCACTATGACGTGTGGAAAAAATTAAAAGGGGCATGTTTTTTTCATGCCAATATCGCTGGAAGCAATCAGGACCATCTAAATTGAATTTTGTTTCTCATCAGAAAACAGGACTTTCTTCCACTTTTCAACACCCCAGGTTTGGTATTCACGACCAAATCTTAAGCGGTCCACTTTATGACGTGGAAGCAATCGAGGAATTTGTTTACGCTTTTTATTTACCATGACTTTTGGTTGTAAGTGTCGTCTGATGGTTATTGGACAACAATCAGCGTATGTAACCGCCTTAATTTGACTAGAAGAAAGTCCTCCGTCATTCATAACAACCCGTCTGATTCTCCTACTCAATGCAGGAGAAATATAGAAGCCTAACAAAGGATTTTGCTTTGCCATAAATCTCAGTGTTAGAAAGTTTCAAATAACAGTTTTACTGCGATTTACCATAGCTTCTATCACTCGCTCTGACAAACTTTGCTTATGGAATCCTAGAATTCGAGAGCGCTTAACTCCGGTTAGTTTTATTGCTTTAGGCTTGGTAACACCTTTACACAGTGATTGCTAATCTCTCACTGAATTAAAATATAATTACCAGAAATCTAACAATTTATAGCCTTGATCTTATCATTTAGATCATGTGTAAAAAGTCTAATTTAATATAAATGATTTTTTTTAAATAAAATAAAAGGTTTCCCTTTTTTAAGTGGTGTTAAATTTTTGATCAGCAGTGTATATTTTAGTATCGAAGAAAGTATTAATGAAATAAAATAAAATTAAATAAACAACTGGTTCATATATCTATGTATTACTAGAATAAATTACGAATCATTTTTTAACCTCAATTGGCTTCACATGAAATAATAACACACATTGAAAAATAGTTTATAAAAACTAATACGTGTATACGCTTTAATATTTACATCGATGTTTTAATTGCTCTATGCACGTCAATATAAAGAATGCAACTCCCATGATACCGTCTATATATAACTCATATAAAAAGTTATATGTTTGTTACACGTTCTTGATTTAATTGTGTACAGGAATGTTATAAAGAATATGTTCATCGGTAACATAAGGAATTCGTCAAAGTAGCAAAAAAATTGACAGAAAGTCAACAATAAAGAGACGGACTCACTAGAAATTAAAAAAGACTACGTAGAAACCACTTTTGCTCAAAGTATAGTTCTTCTTTATGTTTACTTTTTTCCTTCCTCTTTTCTTTTCTTCATTTGTTAATTAATTATTTTTTTCATTTATTTTATCCCCTTTTTTCAATTGGTTAAAATTAATAGCGTCTCAAGTTTTTTGCAAAGCTAGTAAGTAGTTAACTGTACAACAATTTCATGATATTATTACCGTTTGATTTTATTAATAGTAGCTTTTTTTTAGATTTTATTAGTAATGCTTCAAGTATTTCAAATTTTCGTTTATGATTGTTTTTTTTTCTTTCAAATATTGATGTGTTGTCAACTAAGACCCTCTTAAATTAGGGCAGAGGAGAGGAATGTTGGTTAGTCGAGTGGTTAAATATAGCGCTGTTTTCGGGGCGATGCACGGTTTATCTCATTGACAAAGTGGTGATAGTCAAACATATATATATATATATATATATAATAGTAGCGCCCGTTTGTGTGTGGGGGCATATACATATAAATAGGTTAATAAATTTCCCTAAAGTTTCCTAAAATAAATACTAGAAATATAAACAGAAACCGTTGGCGTACAGGATAAATTACTTATTAAAATTCAGTCATAAATTTACACTATTCTGGAGATTGTAGGTTCATATTTCAAAATACGAGTGTGAATTATATAAGAATTCATTTCAGTCATGACTGACGCAACAACAGCATTCTATCTTCATATATTTTATATGGGGTTCTGTTGGTAATTCTGTGCAGATTCCAGAGTTGGGCAGAAATTTCCCCATTCGACAAGTCACACCACAAGTAGGTCGAAGTTGTACCGTTGTGAACACAACACTTACGATGGGAGTAGCAGTCAAACGAATCCAACTTAATATGAAAGATTATCAGTTTATTTCTAGATTTTATTCATTGCTTACAATTTTGACTATGGTGTTAAAGATGTTTTAAACCACAAACAATTTTCTAAAGCATAAAAAAGGCCCAAGAATTGATTTACTTATAAGATACCACCTTACAATATCTATAATCTACAGTCTTTACTGCACTTATAATTTTACATTTTATTACGCCCCATTTTATCAAGTATAAGCTTTTTTACATAACGCACTAAATATTTTAGAAAAATACTTACTACTTTCCTCTCAGATGTAGCACAGAAACCATAAAAGAATTAAGATCACGCGAGAATTAATGTATAAATATTTTATTATTTATATTGTGTAAAGTTTGTACCAACTTAATATTAATGACTGCTTATAAATCTACGAATAAAAATATATGATGCTATGTGCATGAAGCGATTTGATCAATTTTTAGAAATATAATGAAATTAATTTTGTTTTTACAGAAGTTTGTTAACATAAAAATTGTCTTTTTATATTTGTATAAAAGCTCCACACGCAAGCCTTGTATTAAGCAACAAAATATATGCAGTTCGTTTACTTAGATGAAAATAAAAATAAAACTGTTACGTAATTAAAATAATGAATAATGGGAAAATGTTCCAGCTAGCAAAAAATAATAAAACATAAAATACATTACGTAAACTGTAGAAATCTCAAGCAAAAAAATGCATACTTTACATGTAATGAGCATATAGCGTGCAATGAATATATTAATTAAAGAGTACCTTTGCCATTGCAGGTAACATTATGCAGTGGTACATCACTATATATAAAAGATAGATGTCCAGCACAATATACATTAATAAAGTTGTAAGGAAAACGCAACGATATCATTAAGATGTTCGTCCTAAAATATTTGTTTCCACTGCTGTTAGCGGCGATTTCGTGTTTCCTCCTAAACATCAGCATATGCCAGGCAAATCCAGGTTTACAAGTTCAAATTACGCAAAACGGCCTTGACTACGGTAAACAATCAGTATATTTTAAAATTTCAATGCAATCATAAAATCAAATGAAGCAAAGTTCTTAGTCCTCTAAAATTAGTGAATAACGCACATGCATACACACACATGTATATATATATATATATATATATATATATATATATATATATATATATATTACGTTTTCGATTTTTCGTACAACCTTTGTTGTATCAAAATCAAAAACATTAATAAAGGTTCCATAGCTGTTGCTCTCAGGATCGCTTTCGATTCATCCACGAATCATAATCACGTGTTGAAGTAAAAGTCCGAAGGAGCGAAAATGAGAATTACAACAGGAAACTAAAATATACAGTAGCTGACGATAAATTAAAATATATAGGGTCGATGAAAAGTCGATTAAAAATATGTCGATTCAAATTCAAGAATTAAAATCAGCTAGTTCGTGGACACCGTTAACAAAGTCCGTCCAATACGAATCACGCTAGATATTTTAACACGTTGCTGCTTTTCCTGAATGCGATATCATTTATAGTGGGTTGAAGGTTTCTAATATATGCCGCTTCAAGAATTTTTAATATTTTTACTATTATTTAAATGTTGTATTATTTTTATGTTGTCAACGAGGACCTTTCTAAGATTGGAGGCGGGACAGTTATGTTCTTTTACTAGATGTTTATATAGAGAACTAGTATTATTTATATGTCTGGTTATTCGCCCGGACAATGTTGTCATTGTAAGCCCAATGTATGTATTATTTTCGGAGTTACATTCTTCCATAGAACATTTAAATGTATACACTACATTGGTTTGTTCCAACGTTTTTATAGCCGATGAGGAGTTGTTTCTAACCACAAGGTTTTGTGTTCTAAACTTCTTGTAGTAGATAATACATTTAATTTTAGAATTACTGTCAACAGGCGTCAAGTAGCTACGTATGATATTTTTAATTGCGTTTTCTTCGATTCTGAAGTTTGGTGTCATTTGATTTTGATAAAAAATATTAATGGGTTTGCATTGCAGTGTTGCTAATATTATTCAGTTTTAAGATGGGTTGTAGCATTTGATTCATTTGTTTATCGACAATGTAATTACAAATAATTATTGATGAGTACTTGTTTAATGTTTTTTATTTCAATCAGTAATGCTTCTTTTGTGGATGATATCATTTTATAGATATTTAATAACTTTTTAATTATGACTATTTTGTACTTGTCTGGACACTTACTTTTAAAGATCAGGAGGCTGGAGTGTATGCTCGTTAGTTTTTCATATATATATATATATATATATATATATATATATGTATATGTATTAAAAATATTATAAGGACATCAAGAAACGAAATTTTATTATCATTATTTAACTCTACTCTAAATCTAATAATTGATTCTTTTGAAAAAGGTACTGTGGTTGATATATCTTTTCATTATTTTCAGTTAAAACAGAATGTCGTCCACGTAGCGTATATATATATATATATATATATATATATATATATATATATATATATATATATATATATATATATATATGGAGGTCTTATATTATTCATAAATATTTTGTTCTTTAAATCAGCCATGTAGAATTCACTTAGGGTCGCTCAAAGTACTGATCCCATTAGCACTCTGTCTATTTGAGTATATATGTTGCCGTTAGGCTCAGAGTGTGGTAATTCTGTAGTGCATATTAATAGTAATTTTTTGATACTCTTTAACTAATTTTAAATGGGGGAGGTGACATATAATTATAGATGTTCTTGATAATTATATCTATTGTTTCTACTACAAGTACATTGGTGAATACATTTTCTACAGCAAGAGAAGCAATTATTTTGTTTTCTGGTTGCATTGATTTTAATATTTGCATTAGTTCATGGATGGATTTAACATTATATAAGCTAGGAATATACGAACTAATAAGTTCGTTTAATGTTTTTGTTAGATGATAGATGGGAGAAGGACTTTGGGATATGATATGTAGGAGTGGGAAATCAGGTTTATGTATCTGTACTGTGCCATATAAGTAACTAGGTTTATAATCTCCAATTATATTATGGAGTTGATAATTACTGATTTGTGTATTGTTAGCTGTACTTGTTTTATTGATTGTTTTAAAAGTGTATTTGTTATTAATATTTTTGATTATGATACAAAAACACATTATACGGAAAATCCAAAAATTAAAAACAAGCATCATAAAAAACTGCCTAAATATACTAATATATATATATATATATATATATATATATATATATATATATATATATATATATATATATATATATATATATATATATATATATATACAGATAAAGGGAAAGAGAGAGAGCGAAATGCATATATATTTTCTACATCTATTAAATTTAGTTTTTGTTACACTTACATACGAATTTATTTGTTCATCAAAATACAAAATGTGGCAAAAGGTAGTGTTTTTAATGTGGGTGAAAATCAGGTTTCAAAAAAGCACACCCTTGAAGTAGGCAATAATAAAATTTGTCTTAGTATGAAATGTTTACCACTCCATTGATGAATGGAAAAATTAAATTAAGTGAAGCATAAAACAAGATACTACACTTGGATTTTGCATAAAAAAATATTAACGCGAACTTCTTAACATATACAATCAGTGATATGCGAGTAACTTAATGAAGATGAATTTATTTGCATATAAAAAACGAACGTTCATTAATTACTTGTTAATTTGTATGATTACTTATTAGATAAGTTACTTAATTTAAATATTACGGCCAGTTCTATTTTTGAAAATTTTCTAAATTGTGCGTCATTGAGTTGCATTTAGGATGCAATTGTTCTTGAAACGTACATGCTTATATATATATATATATATATATATATATATATATATATATATACATATATATATATATATATATACATATATATATGTGTGTGTGTGCGTGGGTGGGTGTGGGTGGGTGTGTATTTATGTATTTATACACACATATATACATACATATATATATATATATATATATATATAGTTTAGTTTTTCTCACTCTGATATGTGCATTAAATGCAAAATTTTTCCATGTAAATTAGTAAAACGACTTCTTGAATTGATATGAGAATGATTTTTTGAATGATTACTTAATTACAATATTCCCTCATAAAATAAACGCTCATTTAATAATTATTCATTTCATACGGTTTCGTATAAATTTACTATTACTTTTCATTTATATAAACATAGTTGTTACCCTGTACATAATTGCGTAGAAATTACTGTCAAAATGATTTAGAACACATGCATCACACACACACACGCACACACACACGCAAATTTTCCTTATGTGCACAAACCGTCTCTTACAAACATGTCCTAATATCCGTGCTACAGTTTGGAAATTTGATATATAGGAAATCTTTTAATTTTATTTTCAAAAAAACTTTTGATTAATATAGGAAAATTTTTGTTTGTAAAAAAAACTTGATTTTTATATAATATTTTTGATTTCTTTGTAAAAATACCTACTTAAAAGTAAAAATTGAAAAAAAAACACGCAGTTGACCTTGACAGCTCCACATCGACTTACATTCTACATCCTAGCATGCACACACACAGACCAAGACCCAGACACCCAGACACACAGACACACACATTCATACATACATATATATATATATATATATATATATATATATATATATATATATATATATATAACCTTTAACTTAATCAGCATGCCTGCGGAAAGCCTCGTCCGAAACCACTTGTGATTTTTTGTCTACAAACTTGAAACTATAAATACACGAGAGTTTGATCTGTGGGGCACCTTCGATGTCGTTTGTTAGCCGGTAAAAATAACTACTAAGAAGTCAAAATTTAAAAAACAAAACAAATTGATAACCTTGCTAGTATGACGTATGAAGACGTTACGTTCGTATATGTGAACCCCCCCCCAAAGTTATATCCTAAAGTTGCTTATTTTTAAGCCTTTCATACCCAGCTGTCGATAGCACATACTCTCACTACGCTGGCCCACATAATAGCGACTAAGGCAACAGCACAAACTTTTTGATTTCGATTATAGTTGATCTCACTGAAGTAATCTTTTGAAAGTAATACTATATATTGGGCACATTACAATAATCATTAGAGGATTGCCTCTCTCTATTACAATAATTCCAAAATCTCCATGAATAAAAATATATGTATGCGTATTTTGATACCATGTATATATATATATATATATATATATATATATATATATATATATATATATATATATATATAGGAGTGTGTGTGTGTGTGTGTTTGTGTGTGGCGTTCCGAGGAAAATACTGATTAATGGCTGAGGAATATTCAACTTGCAATTATTTCATATCCATGATAATAAATCTCTAAAATGATAACCATTTCTAGTCGTTTAGCAACTTTTTCTTGTAGGAAAAAAATTTCTCCCGGAAAAATTTTTTTAAAAACAAAACAGAAAAAAAATAGAGACATTACAGGAATTGGAGAACATCAGAAATTAAGTCGGAAAATAAACTCGTAGTCGAGTGATCCTACACTTTGTGAAATAAAATAGAAATAGTTTAAAAGCTGGTATTAATTTAATTCTTCTAAGTCTATTTGCATATAAATCTTTACTGTTTTTCTCCTGTAATGTTAAGATTCTTTTACGATACCATCAAAAGGAAAAAATATTCCAAAACTCTCCGTGATCTTTTGTGTCTTCTTAGTCAACCTGTATATACGTATTGAGAAATCTTTGCTTGTTAGGTCACACATGATTCCTCAGTGATAGACATCTGTAAAAACAACTACGGAGTGGAACGATAAAATAGGCATGCTGGAAAAGACATGATTCAATTTCCGTTGGAATAGAACCGGGTTTTTTTTTTGTTGACCAGTTGTGTACAAATCTCAAAAGCGAAAGGAGCCTTCTCTCATGCCTGAAAGTGACACAACGTTCAACGGGCGAGATTTAAACAAAGTGTCCTACCACAATTATAGTATTTACACATTTGAAGATTTAGGAAATGTAAGAAACAGTTAAAACTTTTTTTTCAATCATTTGATATTGCACCAGAAGAAAGTTCTGTGAACGGTCAAAGAGAGTTGATAAACTTGCAGTCTAACTTGACTGAAGAAGAACATATGACACCAAATATTCGATAGCATTTTACAAAAACTGTGTGTGGAAAGCACCAAAATTCAGTGCAACATGACAGGAAAATTATGTCACTTTTTGGAAGCACATATTTTTGTTTACGATTCTTTTAAAAAATCAAATCCAGAAGAAATCACTACACAAATAAGCTCACAGATGGAAGTTTATCAAGTCAATGCATCTGTCAGATAAGACATTAACAAAGTATGCACAAATGCCAAATACCAAGTTTCAGGTTAAAAGAAATAAAATGTTTCATTATACTGATTTTATTTTTAAATGTATTCAATATTATTAATGTAGAAAATCACTTTACTATACTTCTCAAGAATCTACATAACATTTCATTTTATTGCGGAAACTGGCCTGACATGTTTTCAGAAAATATTGCACATCCCTGAAATAGAGTAATAAAGTCATAAGATAAAAGCGGCAGATAAATGTAGACGTGTTAATTTAAATGTGTTCATAACATTATGTGTATCGGTTATATTAAATTTGAAATAGTTTTTTTTTTTGTTTTCGCTAATTCAAAGTCTATATTACATAGTATATTTCATTTTTATTTTTCCTTGTCCGATTATGTGTTTCTTTTTCAGTCATGAAATATGCTTTGAGAAGGATCCATGCTGCACTGAAAAAATATACACCCCCTGATTTGTCAAGGAAAAGCTGGATATCTTATGAATTATACAAGTAATGGTTTTTTTACTATACATCATCCACTTATATTATTTTCTACAAATGAAACACTTCTCACTAAAGCAAAGTATATTTTAACAGTTCTAGTTCATGATTATGTTTCATGATTTTACGAGACAATATTTATATTGTATTTGCATTCTAATGATAATTCATATTTTCTAACAATATACATATATATATATGTGTGTGTGTGTGTGTGTGTGTGTGTGTGTAGGTGTGTGTGTTTGTGTGTGTGCTTGCATGTGCTCAACCGGTGTTTCCCGTTTGTAAAATACTTTTAAATATTATATTTGTAATTTATGGAAATTATATATATATATATATATATATATATATATATATATGTATATATATATTTACATTTCGCAATTCCTTCTAACTAGTAAGGCATATGCAAAGAGTTATGGTTATCTCGCGTTTTATATATGCACATGCTATTGAATTTTTATTTAGCCACTCAGCTTCCTAGTTCTCACCGTACCCTTCCTAATCAGCCAATGGGCAGGAATTTTCAATACAAAGGTAGAGTTTACATTAAGTGCACCCCTTTTTGCGAGTGTTTTCATGGGGAGATTAAATATCCAAGACAATTTTAAACCTAGGTGTAGTTAGATATTTTGAAAAAAAAAAATATATGATATATGATGTTTTTTTTATAATTCGGATATTATTTTAGTTTATATATATATATATATATATATATATATATATATATATATATATATATATATATATGTGTGTGTGTGTGTTTTGTTATTTTATTTCATTTATTTTTGTATTTTATTATTTTTATTTTATTTGTATTTTATTTCTCTAGGCCCCTTCATGTACTTGCTTGTCTTACTATTTTCTATTCGACTATCAGCGAACGTCCGCTTTCTTTGAGTTCCCAGTATTAGATTACTAGTGCTGTTTTCATTCGATGCTGTTTTTGTGTTTTTGAACGTACTTTTTATCGTCATAATATCTGGTTTGGAAACGAGATCATACCTACATAATATGTCTTGTTTATTGGGGTTTATATGCAAATATTTTAGCTTTTTAAACTGCTTTTGGTACGACATTTATTTTAAAGTTGCATTTATCCTGCTCATTATTAAGTATTTTTATTTTTATTTCTATTTGAGTTGTTGCTTGGGTTTGGTTTATTATTATTATTATTATTATTATTATTATTATTATTATTATTATTATTATTATTATTATTATTATTATTATTATTTCTGTTAGCTACATTTGTGTCCTGCGTGTTAATTTTATTTTTGTCACGTTGTTCACTTTGTTACTGTTTATTTTGTTATTGTTTTCATTGTTTTTATTCGATATTCTAAGATTATGTGCATTTATTATCACCTCTAAATTTTTGCAGCAACTGTATGGTAACTTTAGGTTATTTTTATTGAACAGTTTGTGTACTGGATATGTCTAGAAATATCTTGCCAAGTTTTGTTTGTTTCATTTGATTGAATGACGCCAAATTTCTTTTACGTTTATGTTTAATTTTATTATAGTTATCGCTGTTTTCTTTCTTATATTTTTTTTTGTAATCGCTATATTTTAAGGCTGTGTGGTAGATGTTGATTGATCTGTTAAATACGTTTTCATCACTTGAGGTGTTGCTGAGTATACTTACGATCGAATTAGAAATCTGTTTTATAATTGAGGGCGGTGATTGAATTTAAGGTTTACGTATATTAGATTAGCGTTGTATTTTAAGTAGGGTCACTTTTTTTTTTTTAAGTTTTACATGACGTCCAGGATGTTTACTATTTTTATGTGAGCTAATACGTCTACTTTTAGGCCTAATTTTTTTCATTTCCTTGTGTATGATTTTTTACCAGTTGTCCCCCTTGACTTTGTTAATCCATCATCTCTATATAGGTAGTATCAAATATGCTTATTAGGGTATATAAAATGAAATATCCCACTAGATCTGATGCCTCTGCAGAGTCTAAATCACACATGGCCAAAGAAAAGAATTTGCCATTTTAGTTTTTATCCATTGGTTTTTGTAATTTACTATAACTGATTGTCGACATTTTTTTAATGAGGGGGATTTCTTCAAAGGATATTTCGGAATATGTCTTGGCAAACTCCAGGGCAATGTTGAAAAGTGCTTCGGATATCGACGAATAGAAATCTAATTCCACAATTTTTTTTTTTTAATCTAAAGGCGTTTATTTGATATTACAATTTTTACACGTTGTTGTGGACCATTTTTTTCTATGTTGGTAAGATGAGAAATTCAATTTTTGTTTAAGCATTATGTTCTGGAATGCAATATAATTAAAATAGTATGCATATATGTTTACACATGCGTTAGTAACATTTACATATTAGTTAGTAACATTTTTCTTTTCTTATATAAGTGCTGCTTTAGTATCCCTTTGTTCTTATTGACTTAGTTTCTGACTTACGGGACTCTATCTAAGGCTAACTCATAAAATTGCTTGGATATAATACTTACGTGATATAAAAATATAATTTGTATAGCTAATTATTTTGGCCTAATTATCCATTGTGTGCCATTTAGGCATTGCCAACCTTGTGGCTTATTTTACACTATGCGTATGAAATAATAAATAAATTATGAAAAGAAAACTTAAGTGTTATGTTTAAGGAGATTTTATTTTTTACATCCAGCAACTCGCTATTTTATGAACGTTGATTACTTATGGAATATTCAGAAAATAAGTAATTGATTTAAAGGATTGTTTTACAACTGGCGAGAGAGAACTTTGTTTCATATGCAAATGAAATATTGGAAAACACAATTTTACTGGGTAACGTAAACAAACACATACAACTTTATATGAATGCAGACTTCCCTGTGGACCTGTAGGTTATTTCAATCACTTCACTGGGATATATATCTGTAGCGTTGAATGTTGTAATCAAAGAAGAAAGCGCCCGTGTGTGTGTGTATTGTGCGGTTATACAAACTTACCGTCAGATGGGATCTGAGAGAGAAAGACAGAGAGAGGGAGACAGAGAGAGAGAAAGAGAGAGAGAAAGAGAGAGATAGAGAGAGAGAGAGAAATTAAAGATAGAAGCCATGGATTTATAAGGTGTAGTTTCGTGGAATCTCACGAGATCACATCTTCCACTGCACATGTATCTAAATGGAATGGGGTCACTTTTCTAATAAAATGTCTGTTGGCAGAGGTGGTTGGGAGAACACGTGTTGGAAGTTGAGATAAAGTTAACAGTGACGAATTCTATCTGAACTTTTGCTTATTGTATTTATTTTATTTTGTTTTGCTGTTTACCAGCCCATTTAACTGCAAGCTATTTCGGTGTAATGGGGGACAAATTAATACCAGAATTCGACGGCTCGACCCCGGTACTTGACTGGGTGGAGAAGGTGGAACTGCATTGTCTGTTGTCTAGTGTGAAGAGCATTGAACACGTGGTTCCTCTACGTCTGTCCGACGGGGAGTTCGCGGTATATTAACAGCTTAGTCCTGAAGAAAAACAGGATTATGAAAGGATAAAGGCAGCATTATGCAAGGCGTCAGCTATCGACCCCGCCACTGGCTTGGGAGCAATTTGAGGCGAAACTGTGGACATTTGATTTGACCGACCTGACGAAGTTGAAGATAGCTGCCTGAGCGGTCCCTGGCATGCAAATTTTTGGCAACGCTCCCAACCGAAGCAAAGCAACTGCGGGCTAGCCCAAGCATAGTTCATTGCCCCTTTATGACCTGGTAGACCAGGCCAGGATCGTGATGAAAAATACTTATGAGAACCGGTAATCGCTGCTGCGCAGCCCGCATCAAGTGATGATAGACCGTCCCAGGGACTCGACCAGCGTGGTGAGTCATATTGTCCGGGATTGGTCGGGAAATGGGGTCGGGGACAAGGTGCCAGCGTCGACTTCTTCCCCAAACAGAAATTAGGCGAGGTGCTTCCAACTATTCAAGTCCATAACAATGAGGTATTATGCTTAGCACTCCTCGACTCGGGGTGCTCTCGTACCAACGTAAGCGCAGACCTCTTTCGCACGTGGAAGAAGAAGACTTGGACAGTCGCGTGGAAGTGGTACGAAAACCAGGAACAAGCCAGAATGCGAAATGAGCTAACAGAGTACCATGTGTCCGACCAAATGAGGCCTGCATACGAAGAGGAACTTCGTGATTTAATCAAGGATGGTTGGTATATTCCCTACCCCATGAGAAACTTCGACCTCCCAGAGGCCTTATTCTGCTGATGGCGGTCGCTCAGCACAACAAAGCAAAGGTGAGGCCGGTGAAGGACTACCGAGAACTGAACGCGCATGTTAATTCGTTCACGACAGATGCTGACGTTTGTGCCAGCAAACAACGATAGTGGCGCCAGCAGGGTTCCAATGTGTACCTGCTGGATCTAAGTAAGCATACCTGCAGGTCAGAATCAGTGACACCATGTGCCCATTTTAGACGGTGATGTTTGCTGGCAGAAGGTAGTGCTTTACCAGACTAGGCTTTGGGCTGAACGTGGCAGAAATAATGAAGACCATCATTAACGCTGTGTTGTTACAGGAGGAAACAATAAAAGATGGGGCATCGGCGTACCTTGATGACATATATGTGAACGAATACATTGTGTCATCATCACGTGTAAGGTCCAAACTGAGTTTGGTTTGACGTGCAAAGACCAAGAAAGTTTGGAGAATAGCGTCCGTGTCTTGGGCCTGAATGTTCGACAGGGGCGTGGGACTTTGAAATGGAGGCGCGGAACTGCACTTCCTGAAGTGCCCGATATCTTCAGAAAGCGAACAGTATTCTCCCTGTGTGGAAAACTTGTGGGGAACCTATCAGTGGGCGGATGGACTCGTGTGGCAACAGGCATCATAAAAAGGAGGGTAAGCGCAGTCACCCAAGGCTGGGATGATGCTTTGTTGGAGAAAACTGGGGTTGCAATTGAGGACGCCTGCTGGTTGGGACTGGCGAATGACGCTGCTCATATCAACCTGGCAGAGTTCGCTGCGGTGATAAAATGTATTCACCCGGCACTCCAGTGGAAAGGCAGGAAATTACGCATACACACAGATACGCTATGCGTGTACCACTGGATATCAGACACACTGAGAGGCAAGACCAGGGTGCGCACTAAGGCAGCTAGCGATATGTTGATCAGACGGAGGATGGAGCCCGGAAAAAAAAAGCTAGTAACAAACTACAACCTGTCTGTGGATGCGGTACTGGCCACTTTTAATTGCAAACTTGCTGATAGGATCGCTCGGGTGCCATAGAGACATTAAAGAAAAAAGCATATAAAGAAGACAGCCTACCAGTACCATTATGTGCCTCCTACATTGAGATGGCGGATGAAATCAGGACGAAACCCCACGTCAGTGGACACTCTGGAGTGGGACGGGCATGTTATTTTGTGAAGATTCCCAATCGGTCGGTGGCCAAAAGTGCAGTCAAAGCGGTAGTTAAGGAATGCCAACATACCAGTTAATCGATCCCGCCCTGGCCAGATGGCGGAAAGGTCAGCTGGGAGTAGACGCGACTTGGAACCGACTGGATATGGACATAAACCACTAGGGTAGCCAGCACTTCGTCACCCTGATCAATTCTGGACCGACAAGGTTCGCGATTTGGCGCCAATTAATAAGACAGGATTCATCCAGTGTCATCCGTGAATTGGAGTTCATATTTTATGAAAGGGTGCCGCCTAAAGAGATTCTCACAGACAATGACCCGACCTTCTGCATTGGGGAGTTCAGACCTTTCGTAGACAAGTGGAGGATCCGGCTCAGAGACATATGTGCATATGTACTGAGTGGCAACGGCATAGCAGAGCGGTGACATCGAAATGTGAAGAGGATTGCAGCAAGAAAACAATACACGACCGCAAGGGCGATTTATAGATATAATTCAACACCAAAAGATGGCATGACTGCTTCAAGCGCACCCACTAATGCGATCCATCGCTATCGAGTGCGTATCAAGGACATTGACGCTCGTCCGTCTGATCGGCAGGAAACTCGAGGACCCAATGAGTTAGGGGGTCCTGTCTGGGTGAAGCCTCTACATAATCGATGCACCAAGAGTTTTCAAAGCGGGCTAATCACTGGCATCATCAGTGAGCAAGCCATGCTAGTCCATGTACCCCACACTATCTGAAGGATATATGGTCTGCCCTAAATACGAACCAATTGGCGAGTAGCAGTAATGGTGAATCATCCAGCGATGTCCTGTGGATTCAGCATATTCCCTGTAATGGTACAACTGCGAATCCCAATGCTGACACCAATAGTTCCAGCACTCCTTCTGAGAGCTCCGATGAAGATGAAGAAGCCCAGCCTTATGGTATGACTGTACGGCCTAAGGCTGATGCTAATGGTTCCGACGCCTTTTCTGAGAGCTCCAATGAAGATGAAGTATCCCAGCCAATCCCCCTCGCAGGAGTGCCCGCAACAAACAGCCACGCCCACCATGCCACATGTATGGTCTGGAGACAAGGAGACGAGTGTAGAGTTGAATGTAATAATCAAAGAAAAAGCGCTCGCGCGTGTGTATATTGTGCGGTTATGCAACTTACTTTCGCATGGGATCTGAGAGAGATATTAAAGATGGAAGCCATGGATTTATAAGGTGTAATCTCGAGGAATCTCACGAGATCTCATATTCAACTTCACATGTAAGCAAATGGTATGGGTCAGTTTTCTAATAAGATGTCTGTTGGTAGAGGTGGTTGAAAGAACATGTGCTGAAAGTTGATAGAGAATGTTGACAGTGACGAATTCTAGCTGAACTTTGCTGATGGTATTTTTATTTTGTTTTGCTATTTACCAGCCCATCCAACTGCAATTGTGTGTTTGACCTGATAATAACACAAATATATATTAGTTCTATTGGGAATTTTACGTATACCACTTTTTATTAAATCACACTCCTCTCTAGATTAGCAATTAGTTTATCCGTTAAAATCATCCACGCGAATCTGGTTTAATACGAACGACAATTGATAAATATCAGATGTTTCTCAGTCGCAGTCAGGTTTGACCGGATGTCACTATGCACATCAATTATTTATTTCAATATTTGGAACAGCCGTCAAGAATTTGTAGAACCACGTCTACAATTATTATAGAAAATATCCTTTCAGAACTCATAGTACCAATTAAAATTCACGTTCGGAAATAAGTCAAAGAATTGTTTTGGTTCATAAATATTTCGCCATATCTACGTTTCTTGACTTTTTCTTTTGTTTTTAAAAAGACATTAGATTATTGCTCAATACCTGATATTGTTTTACTAGGGCTACGCAGCATGTTTCTTGCATAGACCCTATCTTTTTCCAATACTTTCAAAAACGTACCAGGCCAGAGTGAAGAAGATAATTGTTTTGCCCAGGAGTTATACTGAGTGTATTAACTAGAGACCTGACGATCCCAAAATAATTCCCAGTTCTAATCCAATTACCTATTCTGTGAGTGATTTAATCAACACTTTATTATAGTCTACGTCGCATTGTAGAGAAGCTACTTTTGATTATATAAAAATATTTTTGTATATAATGGTTTTAATAAAAGTATACAATGTAAAATTAAATGCCATACTTCAATTGTGCTCTACACAGAAACGTTTATTTCGAAGGCAACCCTATTATATCAAAGAACTTTCAATGCATTTTATATGCCTGACCTTACTGGTTTTACAACAATAATCGCTTGAATTTATGTTGTAACTGAAAATATCAAGTACCATAGTGAAACTGTGCTTCAGGCAGAAACATTCATTTCAAACATACCCATGCCATATGAAATATCTACTGTTGAATTCACGCGTCGAGTTTTTTTTTTTTCCTTTTCGGTTTATGTGACAGCAAACTTCTTCAGATGCACTCATAATTTTTAGTTTTGTAAGGTGTTTTTTAACGTTAGTCAAAATGGCGTGTTCTTTCTTTCATCAGAATTTTTCGATTATCAATAACCAATATTTATCGAAATATTCTGAAACTAAACCTATTTAACAACAGAACCAGACCCATCACGTAACTCCGTGAAAAGAATCATAAAACTCGGCTCAGCCATTTCGATATTCAGAGGGAATGAAGTCACAGACTCATACCAAGCTGGAAAGTTCAACGACTCGGTGCGTTACATAGAGTGTCTAGTCTTCCAAATGCTCACCAATATGGTACTGGCCAGTCTCATCGTTTCTTACTAAAGTGATCTGGCACGAACCGGTGTGCCAACGTGATTGTGCTGTTGACTTATCAAGGCAGCTCAAAACGTTGGGGTTATTTACGTTAATCTATTTTCTATTCTGTTTTGCTTTGCAGAAACCGTTTTTATATCATGCTCCCCTTTGTAATAATAAAGAAACAAAACAAAAGGAAACATTTCTTACTACCAGAAAAATAAGTTCTCTTTCTTCCTTCATGTGCCTAGCTTCATCTTTGTAAAGACTCTCCGCCTGTAAAAAACATTGCTGTGGGACTACATTGTTGCCGTTTAAAACTTTGTCAACTTTAACGAAAGCATTATCAGATACTGAAAATCAACCCAAATTTTCATTATAATTTCCAATACTTTTGTTTGTATAGTTATTTATTTTTGAGCTAAGAAAAAGTTACGTTGCTTTTACATTTGCTCTTTAATAGCTTTTCGTTTTAGTAAGCGGTGATTAAATAAATTAAAACAAGATTAATAACTGCTTTCTCCATACTGTACTCTTATAAAATGCAGTGTTAAAATACTATATTGTTTTAAAATGCGGTGTTAAAACACCGCATATTATGATATTTTATAGCCATCAGTGTTGTTTTAATTTACAATCTATAAAGCTATAAAAGTGAAAATGTCTGTCTCTGTGTCTGTGTACATTTCTCTACCAAATTACTTTGTCAATTTTCGGTCTACAGATTCTAGATTAGACACAAAGAGTATTGAGATTTGGGGAAATCTTTTTAATCGGGTTTCGGACAGAAATTTTTCTGTCAATAGGTTAAAGTTCAACTAGTCGACCTTTGCCAACTCTACCAAACTCCTCCGCAAATTTTGGGTCTAAACACTTGACAGTTTAAATGTAGGTTACGTGGGTATGGATCAAACATTTTAATTCGATTTGATCCCAAAACAATGAATGTTACGTGGTCAGAATTTGACTCAAATTAAAAAAAACTATTTGACCTCTGCGGTCTCTACTGAACCAATTTCTGGACTAAGCATTTGAAATTTTACATAAAAACTATTTAGAAGAAGGGCAAGCTTTTTAATAGATTAAGGTCGAAAATTTGAGCGGCTAAGGAGTCAAAGTTCAAAAGATTTGACCTTTGCGGTGTCTAGTAAACTACTCAGCCACTTTTGAGTTTAAACATTTTAAATTTATACATAACGGGTATTGTGACATGCGGCAAGCATTTTAAACAGTTTTGGGGCAAAAATGTACCTGCCAAAATGTCCAAGTTGAAAGAGTTGACCTTTGCGGATTCTACCAAATTCCTCCGTCAATCTTGTGTCTAAACACCTGAAATTTTAGATGCACGTGATTTGAACATGGGTAAACCACTTCATTTTGATGTTATGTGAGACCAAAATAATAAATGGTAAGGGGTCAAAATTGTTGTCAAAGTTTAAAAACATTGACCTCTACGGTTACTACGAAATTACCCAGACAAATTTTGGTCTAGACATCTGAAATCTTACATAAAGTGTATTCTTACGTAGGGCAAGTTATGAACAGTACATAGGGTCCGGGAAAAGCCGGGATGAATTGCTAGTAGTAAATATGTGTGTTTCTCTATATAATTGTTGTCTTCTTTGAGGGCAACCAATAAGTTGCATTGGAACTGGTAGTCCTGATTGTGTATTAAACATATTTAGCATCGTGTCAGGTATTTCGAATTTCAAATTTACTTTTATATTTTTCTGAACTTTTACAGGAAGTGTGAGTATTTGTATTCTTTGTAATATTTGAACAACTGTTTACATCGTGAGTATTATTTACTCGACGATTTTGCTAATGTAACATCCGACTTCTTCATGTGTACTTTTTCGAAATCCAGGAGCTTTCTCTCGAACGCAATAATCTACATAGAATGTCGATCCCACTATTTAATCTATAGTATAACTATGCTCTGATTCCGCCAGATATAATTGCATAGATGTCCGAAGTTATTCGGAATTGTATTCTACGTTATGGCTAGCACTGAGGAGTAAACGTTTCATCTCAAAAGGAGTGTCACTTTTAATTTAATTTTACGAACTACATTATCCTTCACGCCAGGGGGTTTTGTGGATAATTTTAATTTGATAACTCCATTGATAAAATAAATTATTCCATTAGAAATTGCGTTCAGGGTTTCGAATTAAACAGAAAAAAAATCTCAAGTTCTAAAAATAGTCAGGGCTTACATCAGGAAAACCGTTGTAAAGAGAAATATCCCCAACATGCAAACAGTAATCTGACTCATTCGAATAATATGCATTTACTTACTTCATATATAATATTCTATTTATTAAATGTCGAGTTAAGAAAGTCCATTAATAATTTTCATATAAAGACTGAGTCGATTCATTCAGTCATTCTAAACTTGTTTTTTTCTGTTCAATTTCAGAATTAAGGTAGCGTATGTTTCTCCGCCACGCGGTAAATTATTACTCACACCAAATCGCGGTTTAAAATGGAGTATAAACATGAAGAAATATAGCATGAATGCAAAATTAAGAGTTTCCAAGAAAATTACATGGTAAGTGTTTATTTTGTAAGAATCTCTTAAACTCATTACAACATGACTGCTTCTTTGCAGTTGACAACATGATCCAAATTAAGCTTCTCATAACATCCATTCAATTTTCATTTTATCTATCTAAGTTACGTTTATATTCTACTGGCTCTTGACCTTGATAAGTAGCTCGACAGCGTGCACTAGGAAATTACACTTAGCACCCCGAGAGTGTTGACTCTCTGTTAATTTATACAGTTTTGAAAAGTTCAGACCTTTGTGCATTAGGGTAGATAGATTTCCATTTTTTTTTAAATGTAAAATGTCGGAGCAGAAAAAGTTGCACACCAATATAGATAGTACAAATATTTAAAAAAAAAACCTAGGTTTCTAACATCAGCCGCTAGATGAGTATTTGATTTTAAAGATCATCTCTTTCGAAGATTTATAGGAAATTATTTAGTATTTTACAGTTTTAATCATAACAGGGAGTGTGTTTTTGTGTTTTTTTTTAATTAAAAAAAATAAACTATATAATGGCTAATATGCTACAAATTCAAAATAATAGAATTGTCCGCCCCACGAAATATTTTTCAAATGCCGCAATTTACTTTATTGCATTATAACTGTAACAGATAAGAAAAATAATCATTGTTTTTACTATCAATGATAAAAAGAAATTCTGTTCGGAAAAAAATTAATATAAACTAAAACAAATTGTTTACCTCCATCTAGGAAGTTTATGTTTGTATAAAGCAAGAAAAATTGACAAGTACAAAATAAAACTATTTTTCTAAAACAATGTCAAAATTCTCTCTATAATACCCCTTTCAAAGCAAAAATTGGCTTCATTATATGACACAACACTTTAGCAATTATATGTCTGTGCCTTGCTTCAAGTCCATAGACTGATTGGCAAGTTTTGGGTGCTAATTTTACGGCCCTTTCCACACTGTATGAATGGGCAGGCAAATCAGGTAACTCTGGCTTTCTGCTGCTCATCATTAACTCCTGCAGTTTTTGATTTGATTATTCTTCAGTCAATGCTAGCTCTGACACTCCACTTTGAGAAAAGTCTATCAAATTTGACCAATGTAAAGTGTCAAAATTTATTGTTGAAAAATTTTTAAACGCTTTTTCACTGGTTTCCCACTCCTGAAAAATAAAAGAGAAATCAAATTATTGCATTGACATGAACAAATGAACACAACTTTTACTTATTATTTTTATTAAAATGCTAATTTAAAATGGGTGTATAAGTCGGCGTAAACAAGTTGATTAGTTTCATATAAATAAATGTTTAGTTTCTTATATTGTTAAAATTCTTTTTATAGCTTCTTCTCTCACTTCCATTTCGTCTTATTTTAACATTGAAAACAGAATATTTTCCGGCAAAATGACAAACGCATTAAATCGAAGATTTCTTAAAGCAATTTCCTGGATTTCTGGAGGCTATCATTACAACTTGTAAATGGCAGGTCACTCGAACAAATGAAATGTCAAATAATTTGTCAAGTTTTTTCACAAGAACATTTTTGACAAATGTGGATACATATTTTCTCTTTATTTGCTTTTTTTTAAAAGCAGCTGTCCAGCAATTTGTGCACAATCTACAGTTCACCCTTTACTGCTTTCCAAATATGTATAATATTATTTGCCATGAATTTTGAAAGAACAAATATATTTAAAGTTGGATGAAAATTATCCATATAATAACTATATTTGCAAACTTGGCGGAAAGTCGAAGGTTCTGTTGTATTTAATGGAGAAGGTGGACATGCAAATTTCGTTAGAAAAATATCTGCAAAAAATATATTTTATGATACTGTTAGAAATTAAACAAGAGAAATCATGACTTAAAAATGAAATTATGAAAAAAAGATAAATATCAAAAAAAAGAAATACTTACTTTACTTACCGAACGTTATAAAACACAAGTCAAATACTTCTCAGAGAAATAGCTTTGCGAAGAAAAATGTGTTCATTAATAGAGAATTATTAAATAATACAAAGATTAAACTTTTCTTTCTCTTAATAATTACATTTTGTTAAGACATAAAATGCAAAATGTACTTATTTTTATATTTGAATTAAGCCGGTCAACGCAGTAAGCAGGCGTGAGTCTCTGAGTAAACATGATTTATTTTAAATGAAATATTTTCAGTACTGTTTTTCATCGATACTCATTTAGTTTTCTGAAAAAGGGCATAGATATTCCAAACAAAAGAAACAAATATTGCTCATACTGTATTCATGTTTTTTTCAAAACCTGCATAAATACGGCAGCTCATTCTTTTATTTAACACCGGCATCTGGTGACATAGAGACGAGAGATTGACTTTTTTTCAATCTTTATATTCAATTGCTCAAAAAAAATGAAAGAGTTTTGGACAATATTTTGTGTGGTTATTCTCTACGTTATTTGACAACTTTTGTGTATAGACATAGTCGTACTATCAAAACCGACCTATCCTATTGTGTACTGGTGCCTCCCCTCAACATAAACAGTTAATTTAATTTAATTAAAAATTAAATAACCTTTTTTATGTTTTAGGTTTCGTGTGAGAAAAACGTATACACTTGGTATTGTGTTTTCCAATGTTAAACTTGGAGTGATTATTACACCAAGTAAGTGAACGTCTCTCTCTCTCTCTCTCTCTCTCTCTCTCTCTGTGCCTTTTGTATTTTGTACTTATCAATATTATTTGTTAAATAGATTAGTGAAAACCGGAAATTATTTTTATGCATATAAGCTCTTGTTTGCAATGACTTTCTCAAGACTCGTAAAACCATAGACTTACAGATTCTAAAGACACAAATCGTAGATGACTAATGAAAGATGTGTTAATTTTAGTCGAACACGCCATAATATAAAGATTTGAGTAATGTCGGGCGTTAAGGAGTTGGATTGAATGTGTTTTTGATAGATTCTATGAGCTAATTATTGTTTTGAGGAAATCTCTCGTGGAACTAATTATTGATATTCGTTTAGTATTGTTCAATCAAATAACTTCTATAACGTATTACTTTGTTGAATTCGTGATACAATTCAGCAAAGTAATACGTTATAGAAGTTTTCTCATTAAACAATGAGTTAATAAGGAGTGTTTATAACAAAAGTCTCGTTCGAAAATAATTTCAAGTGATTTGAGCAATGCTAGCTTTCACTATAAACGGCACACCAGGTACTTAAAATTCTACGATTATTTAATAAACTATCTGACAAAATTATTACAACATATAAAATATTTCCGTTATATTCTTCCATTTTATCCTACGTTAGAGTTTTAGTTGCATCACTATCACAAATGTATAATAATGATACATTTTGAACAAATATGCACGAGGTTTATTCCGAAAGAAAGGCGTCCAATATTTTTAACTGAAAAAGACGTGAGTAGTACAATCTTTACTCTAGTATTTATTTTTATATAGGGTTACAACTATTGTCAATGTACTTGTGCCAGTCATAGCCGATGACTGTACATGGGCCTTTAAGTCACACCTCCACATACGAAATTCGTTTCATGAATTAAGTCTGATATTTTTTTAACTCAAAAGGGAAAAATCTACGAAAACGGGGTTGATAATATTAATACGAACGACCTTTTTTGGCGCATAATCATTTTTTCAAATAATCTTTACTATTGTCAAGGTATTTTTTCCAGGAATACTTTGATGAATATTTACCTCTAAAGAACAACCACGACAGCTTTAGACTTACCAGTCATTATTAAAAATACGAAACTTAAAGATCGTAAACGAAAATGTTCAGCCATCATCGCAACAATGCACTTTGCGATTCCCTCTGAATAATTTAGTAAACATTCGCCCATGCATGGGTGGCCGGCGTTGCTCAGGGTTGCCCGGGCGTTTGGAGGTGTGTGTTGAGCAAAAAGAAAAGTGGTAGTAGGGAGACAGGCTCGATCCCGTACAGCGAAGGAGGAAAATAACGGGGAAAACCTGACGTATTTGCTAGACAATCGAAATAAGGGAATGACTTTTGGCAATATCGGCGAAAAAAGCGAAACCCCCTGTAGAAAAGTGCGTAGTGGAGGGTGAGGAAATTAATGTGTTTAGCCAATTTTTCGGTAGTTGTTGTCTGAATGTTGGAGTTCAAAACGACCATGATCTTGTGAAAATCCGTCGCAGTTGTCGACAGTTTTAGGCAGACATGCAAACATACATACATAGATTTGTATAGATGTAGCTCAAATTTTCGACCAAACCGATTAAAAAGGCTGCCGTATCTCTGATTACCCTTTATGTAAAATTTCAAATGTTTAGACCAGAAATTGTCTGAGTAATTTTGTAGAGACCGTAAGGTCAATAGTTTTTAAACTTTGACCCCTATTATGATCCCTTAAAATCCATTGTTTTGGGATCAAACTGAGTTAGTAAGTTAGAGTCATGTGCAAGAAACCTATATCTAAAATTTAAAGTTTTTAGACCCAAAATTGGTGGAGGAATCGTTGAAAATTTCTGGCTACAAACTGATTACAAATATCTTCCCAAATCTCACTCCCCTGTATATCAAATTTCGAGTCTGTAGACTGAAAATTGACAGAGTTATTATGTAAGGAAATATACATCGGCACACAGACAGACAGAGAGGCATACACTTTCACTTTTATATATATACTAGCATGGGTGCCCGGCGTTGACCCGTTATTTGAAGGTGTGTGTTGAGCAAAATCAAAAAAGTGGAAGTAGGAAGGCAGGCTCGAACTCGTACCGCGAAGGAGACAAAGCACGGAGAAAATGTGACGTCTTTGCTGTTACGATCACCACAAAATCGGAAGTTACGTAGGTTTAAATTAAGGCTACAAATCGCAAAGAGGGGATGACTTTCGAAAATATTGGCGAAAAAAGCGACACCTCCCTGTAGAAAAGTGTCCAATTGAGGCTGAAGAAATTAATGTTTTTTAGCCAATTGTTCGGTATTTGTCTTCTGGAGGTACGAGCCTCAACACGCCTATGATCTTGTGAAACTCCGTCTCCTCTGTCGAAAGTTTTACGCAGACATGCAAACATACATACACAGATTTGTATATTTGTAGCTTTAATTTTCGACTCAAACCGATTAAAAAGCTTAGCATATCTCTTTAAATTTCGAGATTACAAGAGCATTTTTCAGGATACAGAAACAAACTTCACACATATTGTTCTTTATTGAGATTTTAGCATCGCCTCTCTTAAAACCGAAACCGTTTACTCGACTGCCGTCGGCTAGCTATACAAAGTGACTATGAGGGTTGAAGTTGATATGAAAATTTATACAATCCTATTTATTTGTAATTACATGTATGTTCTCTACCGGATCTCTCCACATTTTATGGAGCCCCCTTTTACATTCTTGTATCTACATTAGAAACGTTTGTGATTAGGCCGCCCGCAATTATAGCAAATAATATTCCTCTTTTTCATAGGAGAAAGATGTGTTTTGAAAAGTTGTAAGTTAAATGTATAAATACATTTTGATGTTTTTAAGTAGGCATTTTAAAATTTCATGATATTTGTAGATTCGTTTTTATTTCTTTGATCATTTATTAGTTACCTCATTACTTCTACGTGTTCTTTGAATTGACCCAAAGTCATAAGCTTTAATTTCTGAGTTATCACGGCGGCAAGTGGTTTAAAATCATTCAGCAACCCTTTAAGGACAGAGGAGATAAACAGACTTGGTCAGATTTTTTTTATGAATGTGCTGTTGTTTCTGTCCTTATAATACAATATGTAATCGTCTCGATTTTCTAACGTTGTAGAGATGTTAGTTCAGTATATAAAGAGAAAATCTGAGTCATACGTTCGATAAATAATGATCTCTTTATAAGTTCAATGCTTTGCAACTATCGGCCAAGGCTTCTGGAATTACTAGAGATAAACGCTGGGTTCATAACCTTTTGAATTGGAAGTAATGGTTAATTTCCGAAGAGTTTCCAATGAGAAGTCATTCTATACAAGTACTGGTTGAGAAGAATTCTCGGTGGACAGCTATTTTTTTCACAAGTTCTGAACTTTATAATATTGCAGCTAAAAAGCACAAATCCCCCCCAGCGTGTTCACACGAAAAAATTATGTGCTTCAATGCTAAACTAATTTCCCTTTTATGTAATAATTCTCGTTTCTGGTGGCTGATAGCAGAATGTGAATTAATTTGATTCATCAGCATCGTCTATTAATAGAATCTCCCAACCTTTCAGGCAGCCAATTCCCATTATAAATAAAAAATGTTGCAAAAAATGTATATTTCGTTAATTATATCTTAGAGTTTATCTTAAGATTTCCGATGAGTTTGCAAGAGTTTTCAAGAGTGGTGACGCTTTTGAAGGAGTCTTGAATTTTTAAAAGCAGACACAGGTGAGATGACAGCAACGAACGAACATGGTCTGAGCATACCGTAAATGTGAGCCTTAACGTGTAGGGGGTCGATGCTGTCACCCATTTCGAGTGCAACTTATATTCGCAGAACGTGTCAAAGTTTGTGTGTTTGCACTTTATTTGTAATTTTATACTTGTATACTATTGCACTCATCTGTGCAGCCGCTCATGTGAAAAAGGACGATACGGACAGAAGAAGGAAGTGGAAGAAATCGATGTTTGTAGTCGAAAGGGAGAAAACACATCGTTTTATCACGCATTTTAAATTTGCCATTTAAAACATTTAAAAGTGTATTTAATTAGAGTTTTATAAACTTTTGTTTACTTATTACCCCCATTTTTTCTGTATAATTTATTGAAATGATAAGTGACATAAATGCTTGATTGTGATTTTATAATTCGTAACATTTATTTCTGAAATAAATACATGACTTTGTTATATGCATTTCAGCTAAGACGAAAAATGGGGGTCTGTATCTCACAGCAACAGACTGCACGAGCACTATTAAAGTGAAAATTGATACTAGCAGTATTATTCTGAAGATCTTTAGCAAAATATTTAAAAAAAGATTCGAAAAACAGATCAAATCGAAGGTAAATCATGTTTTATTTCCACAAACACAAGTTTCTTTATTATTAATATACGCATGGGATACATTTACTAATATGAATTTTTGTTAGAAAAACACTTATATTCCTACTTGTGTTTGTCACATTTTATATGTTATATGGCGGACATTTGATGAAAAGTTTTAAGTAAAGTTTAAAGAAATGACATAAAGAAAAACATGCTGAAAATTATTGGTTGTACCATATAAACTCGTGTGTCACACTAATGAACATAACACCAATAATTTTTATGCTTCTGACATTTTTAGATAAAGAACGATTACTGCTTACATGCTGATTCTTCGGACTACAGTTCACCGGGACCTCTTGCGTAGTGGATAAAGTGCTTTATATTCAGTTGCAAATTACACGCTACTTGAGATATCGGCTTAATTTTTAAGTGCGATCGACACTGAAAATATCATTTTAAATTACTAAAAAATTCTACCATTACCATGGCTGACGGAACAAGACCATGCTCCTTATACATTTCGTACAGTCATCTTTATTTATATTTATTTATTTTTTTTAGTCTGATCGAGTGCGTGTCGCGTTGGTACAGTGATAACATCACCCGTTTAAATGCTACAGTTCGCATTCAGGTTCAATTCCAGCTGATGACACCAAAATACTGCTTTATTACTTTTGAAATAACAACTCTATAATAATACATCCGAAATTAGGGAAAAGCCAGGTGCTCCTGTGCTCATCAAACTTATTTGAAAAAAAAATGTTCGTCAGTCTCCATATTTTCAAACTCTACCTTTACCGAAACTAAGAGTCGCAGAGCGGCACTAGGAGCTTCAGATGAATGGATTTGAAATGAACCGTTTCTTATGGGTGTTTAGTCGGTTAAAATAGATTTAAGGGGTCAAATTTAAAAAAAAAAAAAAGTATATATTTTGTACCTTCATCCTAGTTTTTGGTAAGAACTTTATATACATGTTACGTGTGTATAGTGGTGACGTCACCAGTTTTGGATGCTACAGGTTCAGTTTCAATTCTTGCTGATAGCACTCAAAGACTTTTTTTTTTAAAACTTTTGTAATCATCTAATATATAAAAGGCAGTATGTCTGTTTGCCTGTCTCCATATTTTCAAACTCTATATCTCCTAAAACTAAAAGTCGCAAAGCGGCCCTAGACTACAAATGATTGATTTTTTTATGAACAGTTCTTCTATGATTAAAAATTTCGGGTTTGTATTACTGTACACATAGATTCGAAAAATTTGTCAAAAAACAAATATATAACAAATAAATGTTATCAAAGGTAAGATAAATTACTTTTCTACCAAACTGGATATAATTTTCGTGTTTTTATTCAATGTAACATGTTTATTCAGCTAGAAAAGCATACAGTGTTTACCGATGTATTGGAACATTCAAAATGGCGGCCGACTCTCTCTTTACCACTGTAAGTTCGGAAAAAGGTGCAATAAATAAAAAACTAGACAAAATACTGTTAGAAATTCGCTAAATATATTTACCGTGACATAACTTGACATATATTCGGTGTTTTTTTTAATAGTATTTTGTCTAGTTTATTATTCATAACACCTTTTCCCGAACTTACCATGTTAAAGAGAGAGTCGGCCGCCATTTTGAATTTTCCAATACATCGGTAAACACTGTATGCTTTTCGAGCTGAATAAACATGTTAAATTGAATAAAAGCACGAAAATTATATCCAGTTTGGTAGAAAAGTAATTTATCTTACCTTTGATAACATTTATTTGTTATATATTTGTTTTTTGACAACTTTTTCGAATCTATGTGTACAGTAATACAAACCCAAAATAAAGAATTAAAAATAAACTAAGATGAATGTACAAAATATATAAGTTTTGTTTAATTTTGCTTAAAATCTATTTAAATGAGCTAAAGACCCATAAAATAACGGTTCATAAATACTCCTATCAGTTGTGGCCTCTACCGTTGCTCTGTTTCGGAAAAGATAGAGTTTTAAAATTTGGATAAAGACAGACAGGCAGACATACAGACATACAAACGAGGGGCGTGCAATAAGTAATGCCCCTGAGCCACTTCCAGTTGTCTGATCACACTGAAATGTTGCATGTGCAATGATTTATATCTCTATGGGTTATATGGCAAATTACAGCTCTGCACTAATTGTGGTTTCTGTTTTACAGGTGTTTGAACTGAGTCATGTGTGAAATGGAGCATGTTAAATGTCAAGTAGTGATTCGGCTTTTGAATTTGAAAGGTAGCACAGCACAAGAGACTTTTTAATGAAATGAAAGAAACTTATAGTCATAATGCCCCATAATATGACCTTGTTAAAACGCTTACATCGTGAATTCAAACATGGCTGTAAGTCTGTGGAAACGGCTCCCAGACCTGGTCGCCCTCTTCTCACATTGATGAGGCATCTATCCGTCAAGTTGAAGCTGACATTACTATTCGCTAAATAGCCCAAGATGTCAAGATTAGTACAGAGTCTGTGGAAACTATCATTCATGACCATTTGCATATGCATAAGGTGTCTGCAAGATGAATTCCCATATTTCTCACACAATCCCAGAAGCGACAACGCCCTGGTCCACAACTCGCATCTCGCAAGATCAGAAGCACGGGTGTGTGGTTATGAAATATTCCCTACTCTCTTGACCTTGCACCCTCTGACTTTCACCTCTTCCCAGCCATGAAGTTGTTTTTGAAAGGAAAGCGTTTCCCAGATCATTCAGCCTTGATTTCTGAAGTCACGTCGTAGTTGGAGGACCAACCTGGAGTGTTCTACAAAAACGGTCCCCAGAACTGCATCAAACGGTGGGAGAAATGCATAACTCTGGGTGGTTCCTATGTAGAGAAAGACTAATAACTTTGCCAGGTTTCGTTGCTCTACTGCTATGAGATATGGGCAGGGGCATTACTTATTGCACAAGAGTATTTATATACTAGTGGGGATGCGCTCGGGCAAACTGAGCTCCTCCTTAAATATATTTTAATTTGTCCAGATTTCGTATATATTATTATAGAGTTATGATTTCAAGTGCAAAATTAAGAAAATAATCCCATCATTTAGAATCGAAACCGAAAAGCAAACATTAAAATCATTAAAAACTGGTTACGTTACCATTGTACCAACGTGACATGCATGTTGATGATTACAAATTAAATACAAACTAAGAGGGATGTACAAAATGAATAACAATTTTAAAAAAATGTTAAGATTTTTAACGCTTTAAAAATGATTTTAATCGGCTAAAGAACCAAAAATAACGTTCATAAAAGTCCAATCACTTGAGACCCCTAGCGTTTCTTCTAGGTTTCTGGGCTGTACGAGTGCCGCGGTATGAGCAGGTACATGCATCTCTGCTGTGGGTGATTCCTCCGTCTACGTGTGCATGCGTTATCTATGAATTTGTCTATAATTTATTCCAGATGGTAAGCCATATCATAGGGCTGAACTTGACAGCATTCTATTCTTTAAGTTAGGTCATTCTTCCCCGGGTCTCGGTTTTTTTAGTGTTCCCGCTTCCTCGAGCACGTGTCTCCACTACTGCTCATTGCTGGTACTCATGCTCGTCGTTCTTCTTAGCAGCCGTTTGTTTTTGTGTTTCACGTTGACATATCTTTCCGTCCCTTAAATATACACTTAACCTCCTTACGTGAAGCACATCTTGCCCGTGTGTATAAGTGTTTTGTCGATGCAGCCGCGACTTTTACTTTTGGAGGAGATAAAGTTGAAAATATGGAGATCAAAAGAGAGGGAAATAGCGAGGGAGAACGAGAGAGAGAGAGAGACAGACAGAAAGAGACAGAGAGAAACAGACAAACATTTTGCGTTTCCTGTATTAGATAGGTTGTGACCGTCTTTGTCCGGTCGTAAAATAAAATATTTATTACAATGTTTTTTAAAAATGAAAATTACAGAAGTAAAGCAGATTAATATACAAAATGTATAACGATTTTTTTTTCAATTTTGTCATTTTTGACCCCTTAAAAACTATTTTAACCGGCTAAAGACTCATAAGAGTCAGGTCAGTAAAAAGTCCAATGATTTGAGACGACTAGCGCACCTCTGCATCTTTAAGTTTCGCAAACTTTAAGCGGATATTATCATGACCCCTTCGGTCACGTCCGATACCTCAGTTCGAGGTAAACTGTACTCCAATTCTAAATATTTCTTACCTAGCCCTGAGTCATCATTCGTTTGCACCGAAAATGAAAATATGTTTTCGTTACATCTCTTAAAAATGACATTGTTTGTTGATTAAACAAAGTCATATATTAGTAAACAACAACATACATCTTAAAGTCATATAATATATTTATTCTTTTTATTCAGCAGGAGTTTTTGCTGTTGCCCGGGCATACGAAAATTAATAAAAAATAACATCTGCCCGTTTTTCTTCAGTGAATTTTGAGTTGTCGTCTCCTCTTTGGGGAGCTCAGCAGCCCATCTGGATCGGTCATGCTACACCTGAATGCTATATATCAATCTTAATCATTTTTATTTTAATTATTCCATAAGTGCATATACGTATCAGGTTAGTACGGTGGTAACGTCTCTAGATTTGAATGCTACAATTTTGCTGTCGGTTTCGATTCTAGCTGATGGCACCCGAGTCCTTTTTAAAATTTAAAATCACGATTGTATAATAATATATAGGAAATCCGGACAAATTAAAATACATTTAAATCTGTTTTCCGACCAGTACAAAGCCGGACCCTCCCATACTGTTTGTTTATATATATATATATATATATATATATATATATATATATATATATATATATATATATATTGTATATTGTTTGTTTATATATATATATATATATATATATATATATATATATATATATATATATATATATATATATATATAAAACGTTTTGCCATTCTCTGTGTGTTTTCTTTTTTTGTTGTTGTTACGTTGAAACTTTTTGCCTTCTGATTAATGAATCGATATTCTCATGCGTTCGTGCCCCATAGATAATGAAAAATTTGACTTATTTATAAAATAAGCATTCGTTACAAGTTTTAACGATATATATTTACAATAATTACGATTTTAAAATTGAATGCTTAGGATATATTTAACATATATTTGAAGGGTAGAAATTGTTTCTAAGTTTAAATATTTCTTTATTTATGTATTAAATTACAAATGCTTTAATATGTTATTTAATAGATGTGTAAGTTTGCAGTAAGAACAGTCAATACGCATATGGCTAAAAAAGTTTCCAGGTTTCCAGGTAAGTAGTATATTTTATTCCGTATTTCGTTTATTATTTACCAGTTAAAGGAACAATACGATTTATCCTGAAATTAATTTATGACTTCTGGAATAATATCTGTTGTTAATCTAACTCCAAAGCTATAGTTTTTACATATTTCATCATACATATAACAATCTAGCTTATATGTATAAATAATGTTTCCGCTTTAAATCATTGCCTATGCTTCCCACGCTCCATAATGGTATTTTCAGTTGTATGTTTTATGTAAACTTTATATTATTTCTATTATGTTTATACTATATGTATATTATTATAGTGCCGTTAAACTTACTAAAATAGAGCTATGCATATGTTTTTTTTATTGTACGAACAGCTATGAATATAGGAGATGATCTTACAGATCCATATAGTAATGCTCTTTTGGTATGCTGAGGTTGTTTGGAAGTTGCATTAATAATTGTGAACCTGTAACCATGCTTGTCATTCATTTTTTTAAACATTATTAAATATACAAATACCTACGAATGCTTTGTTTCGCCTATCCGTTACCCTTTTATCTTAAAAAAATTAGATGATTGCTTCCGGAGACTTATGTGACGTCAAAACCTTTAGTATTGTCTGTATTGTGCAACACTACCAATTTGCCAGTCTCTAACAAACTCACAATAAAGCTGCACTCAATTAGAGATATCTATACTTCTTATTCTTATTTACAAAAGAATAAAGAATGCAAATTGATGTGTTACTTAGCGCATTAATTCTTGCCTGGACAGTGTTTATAATCTACTTCATAATCTCGTTATATCTTTATATAAAGATTACCCTAATTTGGGCTCCATGATCGAGGCCAAATTTTTGTTCAACGGCCATCGCTGAGGAATGTTTCATATTGTTGAAATTCATTATAAAATGCACATTCGCAGTTGCAGCAAGAATTAACTTCGAAAATTCTGGCTGGTAGAAAATTAAGTGCATTGCCTGGAAGGTGTAACAATAATCGAAGTTAACATTATATACACTCCCTCCTTTAGCTTAATCCTCCACTTCGCGCAACAATGCATCATCGGAATAATGACGAACGATCAACAACTGCCGATTGGACCCGATTTCGAGTACTTCATCTGCAAACCCAGATCACAATGCGTTTATGCCACTCAGAACTCAGAATTGTGATCTCAAAAGACGGTCACAAACTTCTTAGACCTACATAAAAAGGTAATATATTGTACACTGGCCACTACACCGACTTGGCTTTGTAGACCTCGCACAATAGGGAAAAACAAAAGTAATGTGCGAGATATTTCGAAGTTTTCAATTAGAGGATATATTCTTAGTACTTTGTTAATACACAGGAATCCTTATTTCCGAAGGATGTGGGGAGGAGACATGTGACGAAAATGCATTTACACTAGAATAATAGATAAGTGTAATTGTCTGTAAAACATCTAAATGAACCTTAATAGATTGTCTTGATAGTTATGGCAGTCTATTACATTATCTTCAAGCAGGGGACCTGCTAACCATTTGAATTACGGCCAAATAAGTCACCTGTGTTACCAGTTAAAATTATATATGAACCTATAAAAAGAGATAAGATGGATTATGGGAACGTTGTCGATAAATGAGAAAAGAGAAAATGTCAATTACTAAACCGTAAGATATGTTATACGAGGGCCGAATACAACAGCACTGGGTTGGAGAATCTGTTCGAATGTCAAATGATTATAGACTATATCAATGACAGTATGGTAAAGACAGGAGCTTGTAAAACCATTGGATAACAAATGATAAAGTGTGCGTAAAGATGGCAGCAAATGAATTACTCTGTGCAATCGAAGAATAATGTCCCATTCAGAGACACATTATACTAGACGAATCCACAATTAAATCTTCATACATCACAGCTGAATGACGAATGTAGATTATGTAGCTGAGGCGTTAGATGAATGAAAGTGGACAAAATCTACATTGCCAATATGCCAGGAAATTATTATCTGCAACGCAATGCAATTGTATGACGGCCAACTAGAACAGTATCAGCACCAATGCACATAATGACCCTCAGTGGTCTCGACAAGTGATCTCAACTCATCCATGATGCGTTCATAGATTGAGAAATATGTACAGAACATTCACTACTAGATTCACCAGTAAGCTGCCACATAGAATCCTCATTGGTAGAAAATGTGTGTGAGGCGAAAACTCTATAAATAAAAAGTCATACGCAAAAGGTTAGTAATGCCACTTCCATTAAGAGTAGACGTTTACTCTACACACACTAATTCATGAGTTAAAAATATAAATGTCTAGATGTTTATATAAAATTCTAATTTCCGTTTTTTTTTAAATTATTTTTAAGTTAGTATCCCGATCGGTGCCGGTTACGTCTTCCGCTATGGTTTGGTATCAAATCCTGCTTTTACTTCTAAATATCTGCTCACAAGGCATGAGGTAAGTTTATGTAGCAATTAATAGTAGTTGTAACAACAACTAAATTAGTAATAGTAGTAATAGTATTATATATAGAATTATGATTTTCGACAATATTTATAGAAAACGAACTGATGTGTACTTAATACGATGAGAATAGTAGTAATAAAAGTAGTATAGTTTCAGTTTTGGGTAGATAGACGATATTCACAATATATACTCAGGAGCAAGAAAATAGGCCAAGAGTGAAAGAAGGAAGACATCGATTTTTCAATATTCTCCATGTATTTTTCTGTTAATTTTAACATAAGATTTTTATTTTCAGATCATTATTATTATAGTATAAAGGATAAGTGAAAACTAATTCTAAAAGTGGAAAGGCCGCATTTTGGCGAGGATATAAAAAAAACGAATTGAATGATTAAGGCAGTCCAAAATGGCGTACAAGCAGATTTTTGATATTTTAAGAAAGTAAAATGTGAAAACATCTTTTTCTGAAATGAAGCGAATTGGTCAAACGTTTGAAGTCAAAAACTTGATAATAGGGAAATCTGGATCTGCTCGCCCTAGAGCATTCACTTCGAAGGACGACCACATGCTTAAATTAACTGTTTTGAAAGATCGAAAGAAAACTTATGTTGAACATAGCAAGAATTCAAAACAGGAACTGGAAATTCTCTTTCTAGATATGCAATATCTAGACGAATGAAATAAATAGGATTTTCCTCTATAACGTGTGCAAAGAAGCTATTTTTATCTAAGAAGAACATCAATGATGGAAACAGATTTCTCTCATGTTATGTCAAGAAAGATACATACTGGTTGAGGCATGTTTTCTGGTTAGAGGAATCAAGATTTTGACTTTTTAGTGATGCTCCTGATGCTCCCGAACGGTGCAATCAACTAACTGGAGAAAGATTTCGCCAAGTTGCATAAAAACGACCGTTAAACACGGGAATGGAGGGATAATGGTATGGGGAACTTTTACTGCCGGGAAATTATTAGATGTGAAAATTCAATCAATGCAAATGAATACATTCAAGTAGTAGAAACAGAATTGTTACTAAGTACACAGAAGCTGTGAATATCCCATAACATTATTTTTCAACATGATAATGCTTCTGCACATACTGCTAAAGTCAGGGAAAAATGTGTTTCAATTGATGTGATATTTTGCTCACGTCAAAGCCTCGATTCAAACCCAACCGAGAATATTTGGTCCATAATATTTCGTGCATTGGCCGGTAGAACTTTCTTATACAATGACAAACTGTGGTAAGCTATGCAACGCGAATGGAATAGCATCTGCCCTTTACAGTGTTCCATTTTTGTTGAGAGCATGTCTAAAAGATTGATCTTTTAAAGAAATCAAAAGGGATTGCGATTCCATCCTAAGCATTTATGAAAAAATATATCTTGTTCTGTATTATTAGTCTCGTTTACATTTCCTTGTTCAATTTTTATTTGTTCAATATAGCTTTTAGTGCAATAAATGTATTAAAAAAATTTGGCCTATTTTTGTTTGCTCACGAGTGTATATACATATATATATATATATATATATATATATATATATATATATATATATATAGTATAAAATGCTTGATAGTTTATGTTTGCTCACGAGTGTACACACACACACACACACACACACACACACCCACACACACATATATATATATATATATATATATATATATATATATATATATATATATATATAGAATAAAATACTTGATAGTTTATGATTAAAATTAAAAATTAAAAAACACTTTCACAAGGAAGAGCAAACAAAATCAATAAATTGTACGGTCGTTTCGGAAACGGTGTTTTTATTGAGACAGACAATAAGTCTTAGACCATACTTTTTATCATCTGCTTTTATAAAACAAATTCTCCTCATCAGCAAAAAGAGGGTGTGGGTGTTTAAAGACACTAAAAATAAAACTAGCATTTTTAAGTAAGGCAGATATATCTTTTAATTGTCAACCTTTAAATCCTGTAAGTCTCATCTTCAATGCATTCATTGGGGTTTAAATGACAGTAAACAATCATCTTTCCATTGATGCAGATTGTGTATGTATCATTGTCTATTGCTTAAAATATATTACGAGGAATGAATTTCCCGGTTCACGAATTTGCAAATGAATAAATAAATTAATAAAATTAATAAAAAATAATGGCGTTTATCAAATACCGCATGTTTTTGGTTACAATATCCCGTCAAAGTATAGTTTGGCTAAACGATAAATACCCTGGAAAACTCACTTCTAGTCAATGTGTAATTTTAAGATATGCAAACGACGAAATGATTTGCGGGGATTTGAAATGGTACCTTTTTTATCGTGATTAGAAAATTCAAATAAAAAGGGGAAGGACACACTGCCTTTAAGACGATACCATTCGACCTGTAGTTGACTGCTTTACCACTAAACTGTATTTCCAGAATAAAATAAATATTTTTTGTAGAATAAATAACAGATGAAATGTTATCTTCTTTGCCGGTGTAACGTAAACATCATCGTGTAAATATTCTTCTTTTTGTATGTAAGACAGAAAAGCTATTAATTTTTTTTCGATTTCGATACTTATCGGATGAATTTTTGCACAAAACATATATAAGAAAAATGCGAAACATCACAGTTAGCTTTTTGTGAAAATTACAAAAGATAGGCCCAGTCGTTTCAAAACCTATGAGAAACTCTCTCTCTCTCTCTCTCTCTCTCTCTCTCTCTCTCTCTCTCTCTCACACACACACACACACACACACACACACACACACACAAAAGTTACTTTTATATAATAGTAGAAATAAAGATATACGAGGACCTTCAATAAATTTTCAGACCTTTTTCGTATTGGAACTTTTATTGATAGTACATTCACGAAACTCTTGTTCCATTCAAAGTAATCTCCTTCGACTGGAATGGACTTGTTTTACCGTTCAAACAAATTTTAAAAGGAACCATAGAAGTCCATTGTGTGAGTGTGTCAATGACACTCGTCACAGCTTCTTTCATCCAGTTCATTGTCTAAAAAACAGCCTCTAAGGGTTTCCCTTAGCTAAGGGATAACCAAATGTCACGAGAACAAGCTCTTGACAATAGAGAGGGTGAGAAACTGTCTTGATGCCTATCTTTGTCAAATAGTCTGTGCCTAGAATAACGTTGTGGAGTTATGCATTGCGACAAACTTCGCGTAAATCTTCTGCATTTCGTGTTCCACGCGAATAATATTGTATATTGTTCCCACACTGTCAATAAACTGTGCACTTATTACCTCTAAAGCCACACGCGTTCCTTATCCATGACTTTTTATTTGGCTAGTCAACTCTGGTGTTCTTATTCTCCTTTTCTTTACACATCTTTCAGTATCCCTCACAGAATGAGCCCCTTCCTTTAATATCTTTTGCAACGCTAAAACTAATGCTCGATACATGCAATATGCTACAAACGCCGTCTAAAGCAACCCATGCATTTCTGTGGCAGTTTTAACTATTATAAAACAAATTTGTATCGCATATTGCCCTTTTAAGATGTCTTCACGTCCAGATTGCATTTTTTTACAATTTACCAGCAGTGACAATCCAGCTCTAGTAGGGTCTTTCCAATTCCTGGTGTAGCTGTTTATTTGAACCTTACATCATACACCTGAGTGTGACATTTCATATAAATAAAGATAACATACTGGATTTTAACGGGGCTACGACAATTTTTAATGCCTGTACAGAATGTCAGGAAACTTATGTAAGGCATCTCGTATATACATATATAATTCCACGGTAACAATATTCAAAGAAAAATGAATTGAATGAGGCTTATATAATAGAACCTAATAATAAAGAAAAAAAACTATATCTTATATTCAAATAAACATTTTCATGTCGCTAACACACCAGAATATAGTTCTAATTCTGTAGCGATAAAAAATAATATTTATTTTATATTAAAAAACCCGATCGATACATTCGAACACAGCGACATATACCATGTCTAGCTTCATTATCAAGTACCTAATCCAGTCGGCCAGTTTGCCCCAAAATATTCTGTTGAAATTTAAACATTTATGTTTTAAATGCTCATTAAAATCTGTCAGAGTAACTTAACTATTATATGATGACCTGCACATAGGAGCCTAATTGACCGACTTTCTTTTTAAATTTAAACTGAAAATACTCACCGATAATAAACAAGTTTCTTTAAGGGGCTTACATTTGCTATAATATTGATTAAATACCTACAAGCTCTAGTGTTTCACCATTTTGGGAATCATCAGTACAGGGTGTAACAATTAACACCTGTTGATAGCTTCGGACACAGCAACAAAAACCATGCCTGGCTTTCTTGGCAAATACCTAATGTGCTCGGCTTTCGTTAACCTCAAGAAACACTTTTGAAATTAAAACATTGATTTTTTAAATGTTCAGTAACGTCTTTAAGAGTGATCTTATCATTATATGATGATCTGCACCCCCACATATGTATATATATATATATATATATATATATATATATATATATATATATATATATATATATATATATTTATATATATATATATATTTTGTACTTTGTCGCATTTAGGTACAGTATTTTAACAACCCAACACAAACTATCCCGATGACTATCTATGCATGGAATCTTCTCTTTAATTGTATCATGCTAAGCACGTGTATATTTTAATATTTATTTCAAAACTATAAAAGCGTGTACATTTGTTCTTTTCGCATTTTTAGGGATCAATTTGCAAGCAGAATAAAAAAGTGAAGTTCCCGTTTGCTCCGAAAGGATTACCTGTCATAAACAACGATAACAGCATGATATACTTCATCATTTCGGATTTTGTGGGCAACACATTGCTTTATTCTTCATATCTCGAAAATCGCATGAAGTTTAAGTTAAAGACTGAAAATGTAAGAGAAAGGACGACGTACCTTTTAATTTAATCTATATTTTTATGCAAATACTTTTAATATTACTAAGTAATAGCAGTTTTTTTGCTTCACAGCCTTTACCTGAGAGAAAAAATCTACTTAATTAAAGAAAATCTTGATTAACGATTTACATTCTTAGTCTTAACGGGAACTATTTAATACAGGTCTGAGAACAGTATCCTTTCGATATTCGACAACACGATCCATTTTCTTTTTTCACCATTAGTTGACAGACATTTGATGTACTTTTGTAGGTGTAAGAGTAGCATGTGTGTTAAGAATACTACGTCGTTGTTCGATGATCAGATAAATCGTTTTCGTAGAATGAATAAATTCTAATAAGATGTAATTAATATAAGGAAACAAAAATCATAAATATATAACAGTAGTGGCGAATGGTCGGACTGACGAAATTATTTTGATTAAGGAGAATGTGAAACCAGTATATTGAGAGAAGAGTGTGTAGAATGAATAACGCCTGCAAGTCAATTCTAGGGGAAATATAACACTGAAAAGTGAAGTGACAACTCTTAGATAGAATTAAAAGCAGTATCCTTCGGAGAAAGTAAAAAAATAGATAAATAAGGGAAGAAATAAACGGATTAAAGCAAAAACAGAAAACTAAGAAGTAAAGGAATGGAGTAAGGTTTATGCAGTATTTTTATTTTTAATTTTAGGGTTAATTTATTGACGATTATAAATCTTTTAAGAAAATATTTTTATAGACTTTTTTTACATATGAGATGAGATCAGTTAATAAGAAGTCTCAGTCTGGTGGCGTATGCGTGCATAACTTCTGTCCATTAATATTTTTATTTCAATATAACATTTCTCTGATGAGTGCTATGACGAGTTTTAAATGAATGTTGGTTTTCATATATATATTTCGTTGTAGCCGACACAATGGAATGTATGGATACCCATGTGTTTTGGTGAGGTTGGGTTGTTGGTAGATTCTATTTTTATATATTATATGAATGCTACAACAGTTAATTTATAAATTATTATTTCCATTTTAAAAACCAGAAACACAGTGAACTGTTTAAAACCACGTGTCACAAATTCAAATGCATTGGCAGTTATCTGCCAAAGGTAAGTGTTTTTTTTTTGTTGTAATTATTTTCATTTTTTATATTTAGTATTAAGTTCATTGATATCAGCTGCAGTATGTAATTTGAGATTTTGTAGGAAGTGCTTATGGCATTTCATACAATTTTAACGAAAACGCTTTTCCCGGCTCTTATAAACTTTTGCTATCGTTATATGTTATTTGATTATTAGGGAGTTGTTTGATATGGGCAGCCAGGTTGCATTAATAACAACCAATCACAGGTCGCCGTATAAAAACGCTTTACCCTATACGAGCCTTCATTAAGTTCATTTCTCTTTTGTTGTTTATGCTCTGAATAGCAATCACAGCTGAAGTTATCTTAGCTTTCAAAATAATAAGAGACGTACAAGGCTTCCTCCTAGCACAGGAATAGTGGAGTGCTTACTATTACACCGAAACGAACCGAGAACGAGAACAGCAAGAACCGTTTAAATATCTTAGTTTCAACGATACATTGTCGCATTATATTACATATGTGCAAGCCTATTCCTGTTCTCTTCGTTCTTTTTCGTTTTGTTAAACATAAACTTTATTATGTTTTTATTTGCGATACGTCTCTTTCCTTTTGACAGCTTCCAGAATATTTCATGCCGTTTATAATTTGAAAAGTCCGAACACCCCCCATATATATATATATATATATATATATATATATATATATATATATATATATATATATATATATATATATATATATATATGTGTGTGTGTGTGTGCTTGTGTTTGTGTTTGTAGCTGATATTTTGTATTAATACATATTATTACATGGTCGGTGTACGATATGCCTTCAATAATTTTCCTTACTTCTTGAATATGGGTATTTTTGATATCACACATGAAAAGTAATTCTAGTAAACTTTAAAGTAATCTGTTTCGGCTGCAATCACGTTTTGTATCGTTCAAAATAACTTCTAGAAGCCCCCATTGAAATTCTGCTGTATGAGCCTCTTAATGGCCCTCGTCACATACTTTTTTGTCTCCTAAATCCTTTCAAAAAGACAGCTTCTAAGGTTGTCCTTGGGTTTATAAAATTGCAAAACGTTACAGTGAGCAATGTCTGAAAAAGTAAGAAACTGTCTTAATCCCATCTTTGAGCAGCTTTGAGACAAACATCGAGCAAGTATCTTCCATGTTTAGTTCCTCGCGAATAATCATGTGTACAGTTCTCACATTGTCATCAAACTGTGATTTATTTTCTTATAGACATTAAATCCTCCTACCCCGTAAAATCGCGTCGGTTTGTGAGTGATATGAGGGAATAAAAGCGGGGAGTATGTAAGTTTTAATTAAAGGGATAGGAGGAGTAACGAAGTCTAAATACCAGAGTTGATTGGTCAAATTAAATATTTTATTGATAAGAATAGCCGTGTGTCTAAATAAACAATAACTGCACAGTCTTGTGTCAGTGTGTGCACTGTACACACGGTTGATAGAAACTGGAAATGCGGATGAATTACCCGAAATTTACTCCAAGCGTACTCAGGGAAAACCAGAAAGAAATACGTTGTAATGACTGCCTGGAGATGGTGAAGCTGATCATATCAGACCACGCATCTCTTGAGAATATAGTCACGTGCAATAAAAGCTGGATCTACTGATGTGGTCCAGAAACATTGAACCACAGTTCACGGTTCAAACATGCTAGCTCTCTCAGCACCAAGAAGGTTAGACAGAGCAACTCCACCCAAAAGCTTAAGATGATGTGTTTTTGTGACAGTACGGTCATGATCTCCATGCACTTGATTCCCACTGGACACACAGTCAACAGGGAATATCAGGTTGACGTTTAAAGAGAGCTCAGCAATGGAGTTCTGTAAATAGGTCAGTGACATTCCCTTAGCAGTCTATACCTCTATACTTGTCACATACTATTTGACTAAGATGGGCATCAAGATAATTCTTCATATTCGCCATAGTTCAGTCCTTGTTCCCTGTGCCTTTTGTTTATTTCTTTAGCTGATGAATAACCATAGTGACTGTCGTTATGAGCCAATCGATGAGGTGAAAGAGGATGTGTCTAGTAGATGACACCCTCACACACGAATTTTGCGTGTCTCCCATCAATAAAAGTTTCAATAAATGAAGTATCTGGAGATTTATTCGCGGGATAGATAGTCAAATCTAAAAGGAATGGATATATCTTTAACTAAAACTAATCAGCTAATAGTAAAAATATCAGGAATATTTTTACGTCGACGGAATATGTTACTATTTGAAAATAGACTATGTAAACGGATGAGAAATATATCTGTTCCCACTAAATTCAGATTTATGTATTTTGGTGCAAGCAGGAAAACAGGGAACATGAAAGAAACTCCCAGACTAGCATTCTGTGGGAAGAAATTATTAGTATAGTAGGCTTGCCGACATCTATGCATATCCACAATGAAGAAGTTAGAGTTTATACTCAACGGAGTTGTTGGTTGTATGAACGTCGTGGGGTTACAAGTGCAAGGTATCCATCAGAGCATATTCCATTAAAGTACTTGTAAAATAAACACAGAGACGCCCCATTGCAGCAATAGCAAAAAACTTGGAGCGATATGCATTACATTAGATGTTCTCACTTGACTTTCTCTATGATACATAGACAAGTGTTGGATGCCACAGCCCAGATGTCGCAACACTTTATGTATTTTTTTTTAATTGTAGATTGTACAACAAGAAATTCGGGTGGCAATATTTCTTCCACCTAACAGTCATGCTTGAAAGTTTTTTTTTTATTCATCGCATGATATATTTATAACTTGATCGATATATGCAACCATACATTGATCGATTTGACCTATATTGCCTTGACAGAGTACAAAATAGATTTTGTCGCTTAGTGGGGGTGCCTTTTTCTCCTCCCTGCAACGTCTCTCCCAGAGAAGAGATGTGGCGAGCCTGTAATCTCCCGCCTAGTACATACCAATAAGTCTCCTGTGTGTCATGAGCAATTTGCTAGAATCCATATTTGATGTGTGTATCGGATATTAGAATAAACATTATCAGTTGGCTTATCTGCATTTGCATCAAATACTTCCTCTATATTAAAATATTATATCCTCTATATTAAAATATTATATCCTCTATATTAAAAAAATAAAAATGCCAACTCACTCACGTGTGTACTTGTATTTTTGTTTTGTTTTTATCTCCATGTGCCAAAGTGAAATTGCTTGTTAATTCCGCCCCCGTAGTAAATTGCACTGTCTCATCCTTCAAATATGCCCATTCTATGGACACCCAGACACAACAGAATAATTTTGCGTAATTTGTTCAATATAAAAGATTAAAATAGCGAATTTTAGATAGAATCATGTACTTACAAATATATATCTATATACACATAGAAAACTTTGCATAAATAGATATTAATTTACTTAGATATGGTTCAGCATTTCGACTACGTTGTTAGATTTTGAGACAATCAATGCATTGAAAATTGTGTTGCCCAAGAATAGTATAATGGGAAAATCAAGTATAAATATGTACAAACGGACAGCCATTTAGCAACAATATCGATTATTTCGTCGATATAACTTTATGGTTAGAATCCATTGTTACAGCAGTTCTCCTATGAGCGAAACGTCGCTACGTTGTCAGGTTTAACGTTTAGTAAAGTTACCATTTGTCAAATCCAATACATTATGAGCAATGTTTGTTTGACTAGATGCACTGGCGGCGAAAAAATAGTGTACTTCCCAGGTTTTAGAAAAGTTTAAACATCAGTTCTATTAAGCTTTTAATTAAGAGAACTTGATATTGCGCTGTTATTGTTGTATGATTTCTATTTCACCATGTTTATTTTTTATTAAATGTTACCCACTAACAATGATAGCGGTATGCCTTTTCACATAGAATGTTAATTACTGATATCTTAATGCATAATCGATGTCATCCCATTTGATTAAAGTTTTCATTCCGCTTAACCTACATATTTATTACTAAATTATAACTTGTCAGGAAATAGTTACTTCCAAAATATGTTTAAATTATATAATGATAACCTCCTGCGATAGTATAAATAAAAATACACTATTGAATAGAAGCATGACCAGTGTTCCCCAAATGCGAGAAAAAAATAACAAATATTTATTTCCTCACCGCTCTATTAATTAACACAGCTCTTACAGTACACGCAGGGTCTGCATCGTACGTATTGTTTGTGCAGTTTTATTTAAGAATTTGTACCTAGTTACACGAAATCAAATTCACGAAATGGGAGAATTTACTGAGAAAGATCTGGAAGCTGTGTTTTCACCAAGATATATAGAACACTTATGCCCGATATAAAATATTCATAAGTAGAACTATGTGATATATTAAAATAAGAATAATCCTTGGAACTGAAAAAAATATAATAAATTAGCTGTGCGTTTGCAGAGTAATATGTAAATTTGTTAACATAACGATTCCAGTCACATATATATGCTGATTACATTAGAATAGTTAATTTACTATTGTGTTCATTCGAAATCGTTATTTTAATATCAGTTTTAGAGATGAATGACCAAAATTTATATGAATAGAGATAAGGATCAAATCTTGAGAATCCTTTAAAATTAAAACAAACCGAGCATGCGAAGTCTCCCTCGGCGAAAAAACGATTTGGGAGAAATGTTACTCCTAGTAATGTCCCCTAGATGGAGACTAGATAATCCCGGAAAATCCGTTCTTACAAAAATGTATTTCCCCATGAATAATATTTGTGAAAACTTTAAACAAATCAAAGGCGTGATTATATAAATAGTGAGAAAAATCGACTGATTTGGGAGCAATTTTACTTTTATAATGACCCCTCTAGGGGTTGGGCAACAAGAGTACTCCTTAACAATACGTTCTGCCAAAAGCTTTCTATCACCATGACTAATGGTTGTGCTAAATTTAAAAAAAAAATCTAAAATGTTCGTATTGAGAAAAGTCTGAAGAAACGAACAGACAAACGATATAGGGGGAAATTTTTACCCTATGATACCTCCAAGAGAGACATTTGGAGTTAATCCGGAACATTTGTTCTGGAAAAATACTTTAACTGTGCCTTATGTTTGCGCACACTTTAGAAAAATAAGGTGTGGTTATTAAGAAAAGTACGAACAAACGAACGGACACATAGAAGCTGATTACTCGGTATGATCAATTTTTTTGGAGGGGGGTACCAAAAATAGATAATAGATTAGTAAGACTAGAAAATATCTCCAATTCGAGCTCCTATTTTATAAAAAAATGAGTTAATTTAGATGTCAACGTAACAAGAAATAATTTCATAAGTTCTGCAGTTTGGGACACACAATGTATATATCGGTTGTAAATGCTATCTACAACGTCATGCTTCGCCGTTTTGTATTTTGCAAACTGGGAAAGAAAATGAACGCCTTTTTATGTTAAGTGAACTGGTCTCTTTTATTCTTAGCTGTTTAATTTTTTTTTTTCATTTCGCAGCTTTCGCAAACATATCCAAACAGCACGATTGAACTCTTCTTCTCCGTGTATAAGCCTGCAACTATTAAATTCAACCCAAATCACATTCACGTGGATATTGCTGCACAGTTAGACTTCTTCGTGGTTCAATTAAACGGGACGAGATTCAAGTTAGTGTCATCTCAGATGGTAAGTTTATCAATTCAATATCTACTAAAAATATTTTCAATTACATGAAGTCGTAAGCTTACAAAGTAATCATATAAAAAAGTAAGGATAAAAGAAGTTAAAAAGAAAGGCAATATGAGAATATTGAAAATTTTTGATCTATGCAAAATACATTTTATTTTATTGATAACAAACAGCAAACTAAAAGAGATAGACCATTACACTCCTTCCGGTAAAACCCAGTTTATTACTGATTCTGAAGAGAAACGATTTCTTAAAATGAGTAGTAGCGTTTTAAGCAACGGTACGATTTTAACGATTCCATCCGTTCCGGCAACATGACCAAATCAATATCTTGACTGACTGTCTCGACAATTTCCTAGGTCTGCAAAAGTATGAATTTGGTATTTTCAGCGCATGGCACCATAATTCATCGAAAAATATAGTCTCATATTATCCAAAATTAAAAAAAAACAAAAGGCTATTATAAAACTAAAATGTAAAAAAATACAATATCTTATCAATATTATTTATTATTTTATTCTATTTTTAAATATTTCGCTGTTGAATCACAGCGTATCATTATTTTACTCGAAATAGTAGGACTAAATAGATTTTCAATTCAGCAATGATTTAAAATAAAACTGGGCGATATGTGCAGAATGTTATTTTAAAGAACTTGATTCTTAAACAGGACCGCTGAACGAGTATTTTTTTACATTTGACTTGAATATGATCATATTGTATTCATTGAGAAACAACATCATAGTATTTATCGTGTTGTTTAAATATTTTAAGAAATACACTTTTTACATGGAAATTGTGTTTGATTTCTACTACAAAGAGATATAAAGAAAAGTTATTTTTGTTGTTGTTGTTGTTGTTGTAGCTAGTGGATTTCTTACAGCAAGTTTTTTTTCGGAGAGAGCAAGATGTAGAGGATAGTTGTGCATCTACCATAAATAGAACGAGACAGATTAGAGAGTATAAAATCTCTGCATGTTTATAGAAGAAAGTATCACACCCCTCGTTTCGAAATCGGTTGTGTACTCTTTTATAAAGGGTGTTCTGACAGCACCTGCTCAGATATGGGAACAGAGCAGAAATTGCACGGAAGAAAAAAAGCACAATACTTAAGTAATAAAAATATTTACATGAATTAAACAAGAATATACGAACTCATATATGAGAAAATTATCGTAGCATGTATAAATTTTTATTTTCAATATCAAAGAGAATGCCCTTTTTGTTTATTAAATATCAATTTATTAAACAAAAGAACGATGGAATTCCACATCGGTACGTATTAATGGGTTCAATTATTTTGTTTTCACAGGCACTCTATTGTGTAGTTAAAGCGACAATGAAACAGAGAACTATAATGTTCACAATCAACGACACAAGGTAAGTATATTCTTTCTTACACTTTTACTTCATCAAATGTGACCAATGCTTAGTATGAGAACCAGGTTTGTCATGCGACTGCAGACAACACTCATGATGCTGATCGCAGATTATACACGTTCTGACTTTCGAACATATATCGCCAGTTGGTTGAACATCCCAAGCGATACTTTCATCTTTGGGAAGAACTACTGTCGAAAGTTTGTGGCATTTCTATCGTGTAATTTCGACACTCTCGACAAGAATACCGGAACTGTAGAACTAGTTTCTCTAGATCCCGGTTTTATATCATATTTTTCTGCATTGTAAATAAATATATTATTACTATCACCGGCAGTCGACGTATTTCTATGTATTTAATATCCTATAGAAAATAATCGAAAAAATGTATGCTATTGTATGAATATCCTCTTTATTAGAGATATGTAAAAATTGTTGCAAAACAGAAACTATATATCTTATTTTTGGGGTATCATTACAAAAATAAGCGTGGTATTAAATTGATGTATGGAAATGGGTAAGCTATGAAATTAAAAACATATACACAGTAATTAATCAGCATCATGAATGTATAGAATTAAAATACATTTCATAAACACACGTAGCGCTGATCACAATGAACCTATAGTTCTTGTCAGCGACGATCTTACTGAAAAAAGATAACAACTTGTGAAGTACAATGATATTTCTTGTGTAAAATTATTGTTTGGGACATATATAAAAACAACAATAATTGATAAATGTGTGTATCTCAAACATATAACGAATGCACATATTTTTTCTTTAAATTTAAAAAAAAATGAAACACTTGCGAAAGTTGCTGTTTAGGCATGTGATCAAGATAGAGTATGTTTGTTTATGAACCTGCAAGTAAAAGAGGAAAAATAACGTATTAAATGCAAGCCATTTGTTCACAGGATATGGAGAGCTAAGCTGCAGAGTAATAAGATCCGCCTTTGAACTCATTTCCCGCTAGAGATAAATAACTCTGCGAGATAAATATCATTCCTCTTTTATAATGGTCAATTGTTAATGCAATGCGTAAACGTTATAATAAGTTTTATAATTTTGTCAGCTTACACAGATGCTGAACGTTGTTGAAGGATGTTAAGGTTGATCACAGCAAAGATCACATAAAAAGATGCGCCATCTTTTCTCTTATTGCGGGAATGCGCGCAAGTAACACTACTGAATGGATCAACGCAACAATTGAATCACATGTTCCAACCCGTAAATTCTATAGTAAATCCCACTCTCTCCAATTGTTCCGTTCTACTTGAACAGCTTCTATTGCTCAAAACCAGCATGCATCCCATGAGTGTTCCCGACATGAGTCCAATACAAAGCGTCCAAAGAATATAGAAGCTAGAAATAATTGTAAGAGTTAAACAGCCGAGGTCATCACCAGAAAACGCAAGAAAACGTTAGAAAACGCATAGAGTCTCAGAAATCACGACACTGCGAATTCTCCAATATATCATAATGTGGTAAAGATTAGACAATCAAAAATTACTCCACTGTCTATCAACCCTGAAATTGTTTGCCCGGAAATCGAAAATGCTTACCAGATAGTTTGCTGACAACTTCACTTTAGGCCCAATAATCCACTCTCTCACAATATTTTCTTTGCGGACAGACGCCATCCTCGGTAATCTTCAAATCATATTTCCTGAAGCTCGTGATCTCATCCAAGCTTTACTATAAAAAATGCTCCGCTTGACTCGGCATTGTTCTGCCCAAACTCCTCCAAAACTTCCTAGCCGAATCATTCTTCTGTGTTATAAGTATTCAAGAAATCTAACGATAAAAAACTGTCCCACTCAATTGATTCTCATTATCTTAATCCCTCTATTCGCCAAACTATTTTAGTCCTTAATCAATCATATCTATCCATCATCTTATACATAGTAATATTATTGAATTAGGCAATATCATTCTACTGCAGATATACTTACACGGATATCTGACCGTATAGACTACAAACTAAATTATTCAATGAAGGCTAGGACAGTAGCCCCAGCTATATCTAAGATCTAGGACAGGGTATCGCACTATAGGCTTCTCAAGAAAATAAAATCATTAGATATTACTGGAGAATACTTAACATAATCAAATTTTTCATATATGAGAGAAAAATCCTGGTCGTACACGATGGGTGTACTTATAAACAACATGATATACACGTGAGTTTGCCAACGTGGTCGATCCTTAAACATTTATTATTCTTAATGTTCATAAATAACCTTCTTGATGAAATTACCTCTGATATTGGTATATTTGCTGATGACATCACGCTCTACGATAGACACAAATAGAAAATAAATGAACACATATCTAAGACGATGGCTGAAAATTTAGAAGAAGTTCACTGGTCTGTAGGGGAATAGGGACGGAAATAAATGGTTAAATTCACTGTTACCTAAACTAAACATCCTTTAATAATGAGACGAAACCTTCTCAACCATTGGTAGACAGGGCTAATGATATGCTACCTGAAATCTTTTCATTCAGACTTGTCTGTTTAATAATCACAGGCAAAATGAACTGGAACAAATACATTAGGAACATTAATAAGGCTACTGTCAAGAAGATGAAATCTCTCTCCTGTGCGAGAAAATTACATACATCTGAGAGTATCCCGTACTTGTTCAAGGCCACCATAAACCTAATAGGTATTGCACCAACTCCAACCTGTGTCTTATCTCCTAAGTGTTGCACCTCTCGTAATATTTTGCAAGTATTTTAATGGAATGTGCTGCGACAAACTTCAAGAAATTTTAGCCCTAGACGTAAATCTCTGCAACTAACTTTCGAAGCTGTGATATACCATTTCTACAATGTGGAAATCCCTAGATGCCAGCGCTATACAAGTTTGCTAGACTTTTCAATTCCCTTTCGGGTCTCTGTGTCCCTGACTGTACTGACAGGCAAAAGTTAAAAATCTAATGTGGAAAAAAAATCTCGCCACTAAAATCCCGACATATTTTCCCTTTGAAACATATACCCCTTACATCAATGTGGAACTGTGCTTTTTTGCTGTGAAATAGCAGTAATTTTATTATAAATACTGATACATACTCTCTCTTATTAACTCTCTCTCTCTCGTTCTCTTCTCACTCTTTATACACACACACACACACACATATATGTATATATATGATTTTATTGTTACTTTTTTTATATTTTGCTTTCAGGGTTACCATGGGGAAAACGTCAAGCAAATTACTTCATGTGTACGATGTAAGTCATTTTTCGATGGAGGTGAAGGAATTCTTGAAATATGCACATTAGTTTTCACAAACAGCATTCAATCATTATGGTAACTCTGCTTTTATAGGTGATTAGTTCCCATTCCGTATTAATATAACAGAAATTTCGTGTTGTACTAGCTTTAACTAAGTCCATTATAACATATCAGGATCGATCACTGCACGGGTTTACTATAAGGGAACGCATTTGAAACAAACATCGATTTCCGTCAATGTTTCAACTGCTTCTTTGCACAATTATACCCATATATGTATATTAATTATTCGATTTCTTAATAAACATTATTTCCTACATATTTTTTTTATTATTATTAAGTAACTAAGAAAGAATGGCGCCTCATCAACTTGTAACATAAATGTAAATAATCGTGTTTATACACAAAATCTTGAAGTAAAGTACTACACTATACATGTATCTCTGTGGAAATATATTTTTATTCCCTAACAATATATACTAATCCTTATTTAAAAAATCAAAATGGCGCAATGGAAACATATTAGAAGTTATTTACAGCCTGCCTTCCAATTTTCGTTTTTTTATCATGTCAAAGCGCACTTTATTCCCTTTGGACAGTTTTATTGTTGCTATTACTTCAGATGAGTCAGGGGAAAATATATTTACTAATTGATATAATACTTAAGTTTGCGCTACAAAACAAATACTGTCAAAAACTATAAATGGCAACTAAATTAAAAGAAGGAATAATAAGATGGTCAACATCATAATTTTTTTATTATAGACGTTGTCATTCATTCACTCACTTTCTCTCTCTCTGTATATATATATATATATATATATATATATATATATATATATATATATATATACATAAGAAGTGACCACCAACAATGTGTATTTTTTAACATTATAGTATTCTTCCCTGTTTTGTTTTTTTATTGAAAATTATGTTTATATCATTGTAATAATGTTTTTAAATCATTTAAATAATTTTGAACGAGTTTCAGACGTTCTGTGAAGCGCCTCTTTAGAAAGTATTTAAAATGCTTAGAATATATTCAAGATGTGTTGGAGATGTAAAAAGAGCATTTTCGTAGTTCATTTGAAATGTTTCTAAGAAATGGAAACGTGTAAGTGAATCTAGTTTTCATTGGAATGTTCAATTTTTATTATTATTTTATTGGGCTGTGGTCACTCCTGTCTTGTGTTTCTGCCTCTCACTCTCTCTTTCTGCTTGTGTTTTTATTTATCTTTCTTTATTTTTTAAAGATTTTGTTTGTTTTTTTTTTTCCTTTAGGGTAGGATGTCTGTGTGTGTTTACTTGTATTAGTTTGAAGAATCTATGTACTGTTTTATAGTATTATGAAATTATTTGCTTCCCTGGGAAGGTAACTGTGATCCAAGGTAGTTACTAATGTGTATGTGCGAGGAAGTGGGCCAGCTAATCTGAAATAAGAGTAGGGGTGTTTTCATTCAATTTTGATATTTATTTTTTGGATTCTTAGATTTTAATATTGTGAGTTATTGTTTCAGTCTTAGACTGTTCGGGTATTCTTTATATTATGTTTGTTTAGATATAGAGGTGTATTTATAAATATATGTAGAGGATTTTTTAATGTTTCTACTTATTTGTCTCCCCATGTGGGTATGGCCAGACCCAGGATCGGTTCCTTGTGTGGGGAAGATCTCGTTCCCCAGAGAGGAGGGCCACTTGGAGGGTTATAAATATGGGAGGGGGATGATAGAAGGGATGATAGTTATCTCAGTCCTGAGAGATTTCTTCTCCACTGACTGAGGGGCGAGCGAGGTGATGGAAAAGATATTGCACTATGGTTCTAGGTGTTACCTAGTGTTGCTCCTTTCGAGGTTAAGTAGGGTTGGTATTGTTCAGTGTGTTGTATTACAGACAGGGGTGTTACGTATGTGTGTGGTTGTGTGCGCGTGCGTGTGCGTATGTGTTTTAATGTGTCGGTTCTGATTTATGTGTGGGTGTGTATATGCATATATGTATGTGCATGCGAGTGTGCCTTGCATTTCATATTTTTGTGTGTGTATATAAGTTCTGTTGAGTTCAGGAGTGAATCTTGTTATGAAGTTTTTTTCCTGTGTAAGTAAATAAAAATAATTGTCTGTTTGGAAGATTGGCATTATTTTGAAGCTCCTATCCACTGCGCGTGTGTATGTGTTTTGCAACATAGAGGTGTCTGTTATCTGCAATTCTGATGTTGCTTTTATGTAAGGCCACTCTATTGCTGAAATTTTTGGTGTCGCCTATGTAGGATTTGTTGCATGCAGTGCATCTTAGTGCATATACTACATTTCTGGAGGTGCAATATATATATATATATATATATATATATATATATATATATATATATATATATATATATAAAGAAGTGAACGATCGCATAAATTCAATCAACTAAAAAATGGAAAACGGGTGAGGAAAAGAAAAATAAATATAATAGGGCAAGTTATACGTACAATTCAATAAAACAAATAAGTCGATTAAAAACGATCGTTAAACTATACCCAAAGCGCTTTTCGTTCAGACTAACATTTTCAAGGGCCATAAGTCTGAAAATCATTTTTTTTTCTTAGAATATTTGGTAGTGGTATGGAATAAGAGCGGAGAGGAGGTTAAGAAAAAAAAACCTGACTACCCAAATAATTCTAATTGAAGCCGGAGGTTTCTCTGCTTGCACAAAGTAGGGGGGTTAGCAATGATGGCAAGTACTTCGAGGACAGACAGGTGGAACTTTGTGCGTCCTCGGAACAAAACAGAAAAACACTCCGGAGAGAAAACAGACCGCACTCCTTTTTATCGACCAGGTGTTGGCCGATGGACGATTCTATCAGTTGAGATTTTCTGGTAGTAGTTTGATGATCTCGGATGAAACGGGGAACATGTTGGGCGATTCTGACCTGAAGACGCTGGGTCGTCTTGCCTATATAGACGGCACCACACAGACATTGAAATTTATAAATAACATTACTTGTTTGAGAGATAGGCAAGACATCCTTACGAAATGAGGGAAAGGCGGTTTTTGTGGAAAAGGCAATACGGAGCGATAGAGCACCAAAATTAGAAGACACCAGAGAGGAAATCTTATCGCAAATAAGTTGGCCTTCAAGTCCAATCCAGGGTAACTTAAGGTACACCGGAAATCTACATGGACCGTATTTTGGTAGCTCAGAAAAGGATTGAATTTTTTCTCGACCCGTTTTCCATTTTTTAGTTGATTGAATTTACGCGATGGTTCCCTTCTTTATAATTATTCTAAAATTTTGTCAATCGAATATATATATATATATATATATATATATATATATATATATATATATATATATAACTCGGAAACCCGTTGTTTCCCCGTATATAATAATGATCAACGAATTTTCTATACTCTTATATTTTTATTGCCATCGAAATCGGTGAAACTGCCGATATCTTAATCAAATCGTGGGGCGCTTGGAGAAAACTTTACATGCCTCCCAGCAATGATTTAATCCAAATTAAGTATAATCTACATTACACTGTAGGGCACTTGTTTATTTTATCCAGTTATTTTTTTACATATAATGATTGAATTGAAGTCTTAAATTCCAAAGGAAAGTATCATACATCAAGTGTGCTCTAAATATAAACATTAATTTAAAATACGCCATTACCACTTTTCATTGATTAACCTTTATACTCCAGTGGCATTTTTGCCTTGATGGGTGATATATTCTAAGTAATAAATTTTGCTTATTTTGGCTAAAATCGCTTGTTCCTTCTTTAACGGATTAATTTGATTAAAAGTATCGATACTAATTTAATACATTCCGATACACATCCTATATAGGAACACTGGCAGGCACATAAATTACCGACCTGTAAAATTCCATTAAAAAATTTGCCCCGTCATGGGGATGTGTCAGTGATTCTAAAACATTATTATTTCAAAGTGAAATATTTAACAAAGTCAGCGAATCATTTATACAAATCCTGAAGTGCTGTTTTTGAAAACAAAGTCAAATTAGTTCCGGTTATAATCTATAATATAAATCTTACCTCTCTGTTAAAATGTAAGTATGTATGTTGGGTATGCCTAGAAAAAAAACTTTCGGCAGAGGCGACGGATTTTAACGAGATCGGTATTATTTTGTACCTCCGTCCGTATACCCCTATACCGAAAGATTGGCTAAAAATATAAAATCCATCACCCTAAAATGGGCACTTTTCTACAGAGAGGGGTCGCTTTTTTCGCCGATATTTTCGAAAGTCACCCCATTTTTCGATTGGCTTGCCGGTTTGGCGATGGGTGCAAGAGCAAAGATCACGTTTTTTCCCGTTCTTTTCCCCCTTCGCTGTACGGGTTCGATCCCGCCTGCCTGCCTACTACTATATTTTATTTTGCTCCACAAAGGCCTCCAAACACTCCGGCAACGCAATCACTCAGTCTAGTATAAAAAGAAATAGAAATTAAATATACTGATCAAAATGATCAGTAAAACTTTGGTGTTACGTAACATGATTTTGTAAGGCATTACGAAGAAGGCAGCATATTTTGAGCAGCAATAAGTACAATACTCGAACTAGTTATGCTAAATATTAAATTATAACATTATTAATACATATGTATATATATATATATGTATATATAGATCACATAATAACGCACACACAATGAGTCCTAAGCGACAACAATGAATTTATTTGTTTTATGTATGGGTTTGTTAATCTGAAGCTTATTTCAATCAATTATAACGCATCATTTTGTAGTCTGATATTCAGCTATATAAATTCCGAATTTGGCTTTGAAAATTCGAATCTGAAATCGCCAATTTAGTGTCGCGCTCATGTTATGCGTTTTCAATTGTGCTTTCAAAACACGCAGTTGAGTGTTTTCTACTTTAATTATAATTTTTCAATTTAAAAGTAAACGCCACATTAATCTAATTCCTGATAAATGATGAATATAGTTTGTATTAATGTGTTTTTATTCAAATATATTGCAGCGGAAGAAGTTTGAAGCAGTGGCATCATTCATTATTAAAATGTTTACTAAGGAATTACCCGGTAAGTAAATACTTATTTTATAGTTTTTAAAACAACTTTAAAATGTTTATGCTAAATATTTAAAGGTCCGAGCATCGCGATTGTCGATTATTATATATTAAAGTGCTTATACATGAAAAACTCTGTTTAATATAAGAACCAATTGTCTCTCATCGAGGCCCGTTAAACGAATGCAGTGTTTGTACCATTTCAATTCTACTTTTCCTTCCACTAGATGTTTCACAAGTTATTACATGTAAAGAATCGGTAAGTAGATTAAGGTTTGCTTCAACAATTTACATAGAAACAAGTCGACACATGATGGCTGTATCTGATGAAATATGTGTTGTTGTAAGTAACATCAATAAAGATGGCCTGTTTACTATCGGTTGGTGTATGTTTGGTCTTGTGCAGTTTTAGGAGATCACTTCTAAAAGTTTTTCCTTATTGATTTCAGAAAGAGTAAGTTTATTGCCAATCGACCGGTGCGCATTTCCGCGTGAGTGTCCACGAGATTCTTCATGTATATTTTGTAGTCTAGAGGATTCTTCGTCTACGGCACTTGATATTCCAATCGTAATTTCCGCCCCTTTTTTATACCATCCTGCAATAGGAGGGAACTAAATATCAACGTCCGTTTATGGCTACTTTTAAATGTGGAGACATTTTTAAGAATCAGTTTTATGCATACGATCTGATGTGTTTATTCTAACTGTATTTTAACTGTATTTAGTGTATATAGTGTTCATAAATTAGTTATTAAACTTGCTATAGAATATAAATTAACAGCATATTATTTCAACGTACTCGTGCTGCGTCATTGAACATTTATTAATATATATATATATATATATATATACACCTGTCCATCATATAACGTGGGAACGCAAAAAGTATGTGCGACCAACTGCTCTCACCAGCCGCCAATCAGTGTAATAACAGAGTTTTTGTAGCTCAAGGTGATGTTGCCACTTTTGATGTAACTAAACAGCTGTTGCCGCCGGGCAGGGTATTAAAAATCAGATCGACAAATAGAATAGACGTCTTTTTTTTCCAAGCGAATTTTAAGTTGTGCTGCTTAGACGATCAAACGCAACTTATATATTGCCACTTGTAATTCCTATTTTTGTAAGATGCGAGATGATCAAGAGTCTTATAAATCCACCTAAACTAACCTAGGAATCACATGATATCTCAAACTCTTTTCACGCACTCGGCACGCAGAGTCTAAAACCGATTTTTCTTGCGGCTATGTGACTCTCCCTGGTTTTCCTCCCATGTATGATCAATTTTATAAGGATGACAATCTCTTTCAGAATCGGACCACATTACAATCTCTGGCACCTTTTTCGTGTCAATTATATATATAAGCTATCCATAATACAATTGGAAACTGAGACCTCATGACTGGCATGGCGTTCTACCTAGTAAACTTCGAAATCTATACTACTACTACTAGTAGTAGTAGTGGGAGATACTTCATCATGATATAAATATTGTTATATCTTATATTGTTGTTTCCTTTGGTTCAGAAAAATAAAAAAAAATCAGTGGGGATAAGTTAGAAAAATAAATAATCCTCAAATAAAACGTACACTTAAATAGAATTAATTATATATATATATATATATATATATATATATATATATATATATATATATATATATATATATATATATATATATATATATATATATAACGGAAACAGAAATAAATAAAAGTAGAAACACGCACACAAACTCCAGAACTCAGCAGTCAATAACTACAGATTTGGAAAAAATACTAGAAATGCAAAACAAACATTGCTCCAGGAACTTTTAATACATCTATCTTAATACAAGCGCTTCCGATTTATATCCAATTTCACGCCCGGACAAGAAGCTATACCACACTCTTTATTAAATACTTAAAGGATTTTCAACGTAGAATATCTGACAATAACTAGAAAATTAAAACTTACTGTAGCAGCCTGGTGTTTAAAGTACTATACATACTGTTATGGTTAAATATGTCATAACTTATTGTATGGCAATAAAATCCGTTTTATGAAATTACGTATGTAAATTTCTTCTCTTCTTTATTTATTTTCACGAACTAATCTATATAATTATAAAACTCAAATGACCTTGTAACGAGTTATGTACCCCACTTTCCGGTGTATGACATCAGGTTGCGCATGCGCGCCTAAACATTAACCCATAACAACGTAAACAAATCGATACAAATCGCTTCTTTCGACCTGCGCACTGAAATATTATCGTTATTATTTCGAAATTATTATTTAATATGGGAGGACTGGCGATGTTTTGCAATTAGTCTTTATTACAACTATACTGTCGCTATTTTCTTACAACTAAACAATTTTAACACGTTTACAAACATAAGAACAATTGCAGTAAAGCCAAGACTACTACTACTACTACTACCATTACTACTACTAATGCTACTACTACTACTATTACTACAGCTACTACTTCCTATCCGTCGCTTATCCTTCCTTCCTTCCTTCTTTTTTTATTTTTTGTTTATATTTCTAGATACAAAATAGTTGTGTGAGAACGGTGAATTTGTTGACACACTTACTAATCTGTGTCAATATTAGTTTTATTTTATTTTATTTATTTAGGTTTTATTTTTTGCTTCAGGTTTTATTATTTTTTTTTTTAGATTTTAAGTTTCTATAACTTGGTTGAAGGATTCCAAAATGGGTTTTCATTCTTATATTTCTCATCGGTAGGTTCATGTGCGGTTTTGCTGCTAAATGGCTTTCCTAGGCGTTCGATTCGTAGGCAAAGGATGCTTAATTTTCGATTTTTGAGCGATTATTTGGAAATTAGGTAACTTTACACGATTAGGGAGGATTTTTTTCATGTTTGAGTGATCCATCCGTGATTTTTCATTTTAATATACTTTCATAGAAATGTTTCTGTTATAGCAAAAAAAAAAACACTATTTTCTTTACGTCACAAGTGTCACGCTCATACATGAATTCCATAGCTAATATAACATACTGACCCAACGGGTCACGGGTAGTCTACTATTTATATAACACTAAAAGTATATATATATATATATATATATATATATATATATATATATATATATATATATATATATATACTTGAGTGAGATTGTTATTAGTTTTTCTATTAAAATTTGTTTAAACAAAATTCGTATTATACTTGCAACATTCGCATTATACTTGTATTATATATGGGGCGGAGTAAATAAAAGTAAACTAATGTGCATATACTTTGAAAATCGAACTTTAATTATTTATTCATGTTTTTTTGTGAGATGATTGGTTTCACTTTAATATTACGATTAGTACTTTTTTTCAGAATAGCCACTACTTCTCGTGATTCGAAGACCACTTAAGCATAAGGGTTAATGAGTGTACGCTGGTTACGGGAATAACAACGTAGAAATCGTTAGTAGTAGGAAATGAGTACAATATAATTATTTAAGGGACAGTTGAACAGGAACTCATTCACATAAACATTGAAGACGACAATATTGTAGTCAGGCGGAAAACAGAGTTCAAAGAAAGCTAGTAAAAAAAAAATCACCCACTACAAGGCACAGTGCCACTTTGAAGTAGGGGGCTACTATAGGGAACTTAAGTTGCAAGAGGTAAATTGAAGAGAGATGGGTAGGTTGATGTCTGTTCACATTATACTTGCACTTCTGCATGTCACTACAGTTGAGAAAGTAGAATCCCAGAAGGGAGGTCCAAAGTCTAGCAGATCTGGGAAAGAAACTATTGGAGTAAAAGGCTTTCTTACATCCAGTGATCTCTACTGTGTAGAGGGTGGTAGCTGCTTGTCGGGTTTGTCGGATGCATTTACGTCGAGGGGGTACTAGTGCTTGTAGTTCCTCAGATCATTCATCATTGATGTCATTAAAGAACAAGCAGAGGAATGCAACATTTCATCGATGGGACGGAGCCTAGATGACAGTTCAGGACCTATCAGGTTGGCGACATTCTTTTTAACCCTGTCAAGGAGTTAGAGACAAGTAGCAGATGCAAAAGCACAAATGTGAAACAGTATTTCATACATATGCGGATGGTGGCGTTATAGAGGCACAGGATATTTTCAGGTGTAAGAGGCTTTCTTGCACGATAGATAAAATCCACCTTCTTCGCAGCAATTCTCTCAAGGTATCTATTCGAGTTTATGTTCCGTGTAAACGTTAGTCATAGCAGTTTAAAGGAAGTATTTTCGAGTAATGTGTTCTGGGGCCTTGCTATTTGTGGTAGTGAAGGTTTCTTGTGATTATGGAAGGAAAGAAGCTTAGTCTTGGCAGAATTGAATGTGACCATCCATTTTTGTCGCTATCCCACTATAGACCAAGGTCATGCTCTAGTGTTTCTAATTTCTCTCAGAAGGCCATCGTTACATACGCTGTGAAAAGCCTTAGATATATGGAGGGCTAACGCTCTACCCCCTTGTTTTTTCCAGTGAACGGTATATATTTTCAGAGATTACAGTTAGGATATCTGTTGTTGAACGGTCTTGTCTAAATCCATACTGATTGTCAGTCAGGAGTTTAGCAGCTGTAAAGTTATAGACTAGAGCTTGATTAATAAACGATTAAAATATTTTGGCAAAAATTGGGAGAAGACTAATGAGGTGATAATTTAATGGGACATATTTTTCGCCAGAATTCTTGAAAACTAGTACAACAGAAGCGGTGTCCCAGTAGTCAGGAAAGCAAGATTCGTTAAGACATTTGTTGTGAAGTTTGAAGAGAACTGGAACAACCTCAGCCGAGCAATTGTTTAATAGCACAGCTGGGATGAGATCGGGTTCACACGCTTTTGAGATGTATAGATTTTTTATGATACTATGTACCTGAGAAGGGTTTATTTTCAAATCATCAAGTGTGGTGTCTGTCCGCAAAGGAATGACAAAGAGGGTGGGGCGGGTCCAATCTGAGGTTTGAGGAAAACCGACTGGCAAGCAGGTTAGCTTTCTCGGTTTCCGTGCAAACAACCTCATGCGTGATTGAAAGTTAGGTAATCGTTAATTGCCTGTTAGTTATGATATTGTTGTAGATTTTTCAAAAACCACGGGTTCCTAATGTCTGCACCTACATGCGTTTTCTAATGGTTTCACTGGCTTAGCTGTCGCTATTTCTCTCTTACAATTACTTCTAGCTTCTATATACTTCTATCTGTTTGAACGGGATTTATGTCGTTTGAATCTGCGGTACGCATGCTGCCTTTGAGCAATGGCAGATGCACATGCAGAAGTAAACCATTGGGGAGAGTTGATTGAGCAGCCGCTCTAAGCCCTACCAAAGTGTTAAGGAACCTGTACTATCAGTCGGAAACAGCCACCAGGAATTGTCAATCGGGTTCCCTCAACCAATCAGACAAATATCAGCCCAGTAAAACTATACTGGCATATATGGTAATGAAGTAGCCCCACAATGTCCAGTTTAGGGGGATGGGGTGTGGTGGGAGAAAAAAACAGGGAGAACAAAAAATGCAACATATATATGTATATGTATAATAATTTATAATATATATATAGTGATATAGTATATATATAGTATATATAATATATATATAGTAATATAATATATAGTATATATATATAAATTTATAATATATATATATATATATATATATATATATATATATATGTATATATGTGTGTGGGTGTATGTATAGCAATTTATAAAATATATATTGCGATTAAGCTACATTGAATACTTCGCGTTTCATTAACTCTTGGATTCTTAAGGCTTATGCGCGAATTTTGTGGGTGTCTGTTTTTTTTATATTTGAGATTAATTTAGCCAATCAGCTTTCTAGTATCCACCGCGCCCTTCCTATCAGCTAATTAACATGCACTTACAAGACAAAGGCCCATTGTACTTCCGGGTATGCCTGATTCTTTGCGTGTGTTCTATTTAGCCTGGCTATCTAGTGTCTTGATCTGTTTTAAATCTAGGTGAGGGTTTTTTTATGTTAGTTTACATATATATATATATATATATATATATATACATATATATACATACATATATATATATATGTATGAAAGTATATGTATATGCATGTTTAATTATTTTATTATTTATGTGTTTATTTTCTATTGTTTTGTTAGTTTTTAAGTTATTTTGTATCTCTATCCTAGAGTAAATTTTATTCTGTGAACACAGTTCGCTATTTCTTTCCAACAGTTTAGTAGATATTTTTCAGTAAATGCCCCGCACTATTTTAAAAATAATACTTGTTTATCTGTTGTCCGTTAAGGGTTAAGACGAAAAATGTTTAAATAAAGTTGTTTTGGGATTATATTCTCTTTTATTATCAAGTTTTTTTTTAAGTGATTAGTGAAAAACACATAGGAAGCCTTAAAGTCAGTATTGAAACAGCAATAAAAATTTAGTAGTCGTCTGCGCTACCGTTAGGTTAAAGATAAAACGGCCGTCCGCACTGTATGTTTAATCCTCCACCAAGTAAGTAACAGTAGTGGTAACCTGAGATAATCAACTGTTTCTTTTTATTCTAGTTTGATCTCTTAACAGCAATTCCTGCCGGGTTAAGATAAAATCAAAAGTATACAAATATATATATAAATTATACTTTATATATTATATTTCTTCTTTGTATACCTTATATTTAAAGGGAAAAGTGGAAGAAACTTCCCGCACACATACTGACGATGTTACTTGTATATATATATATATATATATAATATATATATAGAGAGAGAGAGGGTGAGAGAGCGATAGATATGTGTGTGATACGAAACTATAAAAGCTGAATAATTAGTTTATTGCCGCTTGTTTTTTAAAAGAATAAGCAAATGGCTAAAACTTTATGTAGTTGTTCGATTCTATAACTATATATATAATAAAGTTCGTTATAATAATTTTGAAATCGATAAATATGATTTTAGTATCGACATAAGAGCGCAAAAAATGCAACATATATATATGTATATATATATATATATATATATTAATTTATAATATATATATATATAGTGATATAATATATATATATATATATATATAGTATATATATAATATATATATAGTAATATAATATATGGTATATATATTTATATATATATATAAATTTATAATATATATATATTTATATATATATATATATATATATATATATATATGTGTGTGTGTGGTTGTGTGTATAGCAATTTATAAAATACTAGCGAGGGTACCCGGTGTTGCCCGAGTGTTTGTTTCCGGGACGCGGGGGGGGGTTTAAAAAAATATTATGGTAGGTAAGTAGGAAGGATCAAACCCGGAGTCATGAGTAAAAGTAGGAAAATAAAGTGTGAAAAAAAACAAAAAAACATCTGCAACGTTAACAGTTCGGCCACCAAGAACAGTCCATTCCAGTTGTTTAGGAAACAAAAACGACTACGGTAGGTCGGCGCGAACGTGAAAATATAATGTGAATTGTCTAGCACGCTAACCACTACGCCACAGAGCACTGCAGCTTAGTTTAGTGATTTTAAATAACTTCACATGAAAGAACTACGAAGCCAAACCGGTGTTCTCTTCTCAACTGTTCCTTGTGAACGATCCCCAAACGGTGTTAAGTGGTGGCAGGGGGGGAGGAGCAATTTATTAGAGAGAAAATATTTTACCACTTCCATTGATCTTAACCGATTTCGGCCGTGACTTCTCAGCAGAAAAAGTATAGAAATCTAAGATTATCGAGGAATTTGAGAAATAATAAGCCTATAACACACCTCAGATATTTTTCTGCCGTTTGTGCATATTATATTTGCATGAAATATCTTGATTTTTAATCCTATTAAGGTCAAAATCAGACGGGAAAAATGAGTTCATATATAGAGAAGAAGATATATTGCGATTAAGCTACATTGAATACTTCGCGTTTCATTAATTCTTGGATTCTTCAGGCGTATGCGCGAATTTTGTGGGTGTCTGTTTTTTTTTATATACGCACCTTCTATTGAGATTTATTTAGCCAATCAGCTTTCTAGTATCCACCACGCCCTTACATGCACTTACAAGACAAAGGCCCATTGTACTTTCGGGTATGCCTGATTCTTTGTGTGTGTTCTATTTAGCCTGGCCATCTAGTATCTTGATCTGTTTTAAATCTAGGTGAGTTTTTTTTAATGTTAGTTTATATATATATATATATATATATATATATATATATATATATATATATATATATATATATACATATATATATATATATACATACATACATATATATATACATACATATATATGTATGATAGTATATGTATATGCATGTTTATTTATTTTATTATTTATGTGTTTATTTTCTATTGTTTTTGTTAGTTTTAAAGTTATTTTGTATCTCTATCCTAGAGTAAATTTTATTCTGTGAACACAGTTCGCTATTTCTTTCCTACAGTTTAGTAGATATTGGGGTTCTTTAAAATACAGAATAGCAAATTCTGAAAGAAGGCATAATCTACATTGGTCGTTTAGGTCTTTACAGGCGTTTGCTTGTCTTACTATTTTCTATTCGACTACCGGCGAACGGCCGCTTTCATTCAGTTCCCATTATTTATTTGCTAGCTTTGTTTCATACGGCGTTTCTTTTATTGTTGAATGTACTTTTTTGGTAAAAATATCGAGTTTTGAAATCTAAGTAAGTCATACCTACTTGATATTTCTTGTTATTCGAGGTTTCTTTCGCGAATATTGTGGCACGTAAACTATGCTTTTGGTTAGATATTTACTTTGAAGTGGGCAACATGTGCGGTATCTACATTTGCATTTATCTTGTTCGTTATTAGTTTTTTTAAAAATTTTTATTTTTAGTATGGTTGTTGTTGTCCGGAGTTGGTTTATTAATATTATTATTATTATTATTATTATTATTATTATTATTATTATTATTATTATTATTATTATTATTATTATTATTATTTTTATTATTATTATTTGCTAAGTTTTTAGACATTGTGTTGAACAAAGATGGCGGCGTAGTTCAGACCAGTAATCAAGATGGCGGCCAAGAATGAAATGTGGTCCGTGGCGTAGTTGACCTTTCAAGTTTTGAGACATTGTGTTGAACAAAAATGGATACGTAGTTCAGACCAGTAACTAAGATGGCGGCCAAGAATCAAATGTGGTCCGTGGCGTAGTTAACGGCGAACTGATTAAATTCCAAATTCGACAATTTTTATAATAATTTTGAAACGTTTTCATTAGTTGTTTAGCACAGCCGGTGTTTATAAAAATGATTGGCGAATCCATTCGTCTCATACTCCCATTAGGAGTCAAAAACATGTTACATTATTATTATTATTATTATTATTATTATTATTATTATTATTTCTGCTAGTTATATATGTGTCTTTTGTGTTAGTTTTATTTTTGTCATGGTGTCTAATTTTCATTGTTTATTTTGTTGTTGTTTATATTGTTTTTATTTAATATTTATTTTATCATGTGCTTTAATTATCATCTCTAAATTTTCGCAGCAGCTGTAGGATAACTTTAGGTTATTTTTATTCAAAATGTTGTGTAAGTTGTTGTTTGCGGGAAAGAGATTTTCGATAAGATCTAGAAATTTCTTGCCAAGTTTTGTTTGTAACATTTGATTGTATGGGGCAGTGTTAAAAATTATATTTCTTTTTCTTCTATTTTTAATTTTATTATAGTTATTGGTGTTTTCTTGCTTATATTTGATATTAATATTTTGTATCCACTATTTGAAGGGTTGTTTCATAGATTTAACACAGATCAAGACACTAGATATCCAGTCTAAATATAACACACACGAAGACTCAATTCAATCAGAGGTCAAATAGGCCTTTGTCCTGTAAGTGCATGTTTATTGGCTGATAGGAAGGGCGCGGTGGATGCTAGAAAGATGATTGGCTAACTAAAATCTCAATAGAAGGTGCGTATATAAAAACGACAGACAACCACAAAATTCGCCCATAAGCCTGAATAATCATAGAGTGGATGAAACGAGAAATATTCAGTGTAGCTTAATCGCCATATATATTTTATAAATTACTAACTAACTCTACCTAAGTATTGAGCACTTAGGGAGTGAATACTTAAAGTTTACGCATAAATTTATACTTTCCTATATTAATTTTGTGTGAGTAAATGAAGTATTTATATATATATGTATATATATATATGCATATACCGAGAGAAAGAAAGAGAGAGAGAGAGAGAGAGCGCGTAAGAGATGCTACTCATGCATAAGCATCAAATAGTAAGAGATATATTCTAAGATTGGTGATGCATATTATAACACTAAAGATGAGTTAATCAATGCCCATTTTCTATGTTTACTATGTATTAGTCATTATTTTGAAAACCGAGGTTTTATTTAAAATATTTATTTTTCATATAGTCGTCATCTACAATTGTTTAAAAGGCAATCCATTTGTTTTTCTAATTTTACTCTCTGTGTCCTTTATCCGTATGATGTCGATTATTCTCGCTTGAATCACATACTAACCTTTCCATCTTTTATTTTGAATCTCTTTCTCACTCTTTCAATTATATAGTAGTTTAAGATAGTGAAATATAAATCTCATGAGTGGCATATTCGATTTAAACAGAGGATATTTAAGCATGAATAGTAATAAACTTAAATTTCATAGTAAATACGGGAAAGTGAAAAATATTGTATATGGAATATATAATAACAGTTGGATTTGTCACATTTTAAAATGTAGCTAGTTTTGAAATTTAGTTTTCTCTGATCCAAATAATCGAACATCTCCAATACTGATATAAGTACGAGTACTACAATTGAAAGTTAAATTTATAGCACAAAAACAGTACTGACACTCCTTCAGTTTGCTGATTTTCCTCCATATATAATTTACTAAATTATGTGAACTGCAAGGTGTTTCCAAAAGTGTTCTCCATTGATAACGACCTTGGCCTATTTAGTTGTACCTAACTTTTTGTGAACAGTGTATATATATATATATATATATATATATATATATATATATATATATATATATATATATATATATATATATGTATATATATATACATATATATATAAAGCCATTCATATATATATATATATATATATATATATGCTTGGTATAAGATGATTGTATATTAAGAATTCATCAAATATATTTTCCAGTGTAAATCTTGTTGTAGTCTTTGAAACAATGTTGAGCTTCCTTTACTAGGATTATAATCTTAGTTTAATTCAACTTCATTTAACGATTTTGTTGCGGAAATAGCGGACAGGTAACTATGAATCAATCAATGAACATGCTACTCATAGAAAGGTTGATGGATTACGTTAACTCAGTAGATATATTCTTCATAATGTCTTAAAATACTCTAAAAGACTAAAGAGAAACGCCCCAGACAAGAACAAGAAAGTTTCGTTCGTGCTATCGATAAGCTTGTTTCCTCTTACGAGAGAGTTCAGCGATTCAAAACCACAAAGAAATTATATTTACATTTTATCAAAATAATCTATACAGCGAAAAATATGCCAATTCGGTCGACAGCAGGAAATGCTCTTGGAGGGAATCTTTTGCTACACTCGACTCTTTATCAATCACACTTATTTCTGGAAATATAAAAGGGAATACAAATATAGGAAAATGCATATGAAGTATATCATACGTAAACAAATGTTACAGTTCACACTATACATACCCTTCATGGGATAATACATATTTATATACATACGAACGAACGCGATGCCCTTTGCCTAAACCTTTTCTTGATAACAAAAATCAGAAATCTTAGGTTGTAAGATAATTTGTGTGCGTGTATATATATATATATATATATATATATATATATATATATATATATATATATATATATAAACTTGACTATACTAGGATTAGAAGGATTGACAATGTATTGAGGAACATAATGAGACTATATGTGACCATGAAAGGTATTTGAGGCTAACGTAATAACATAGAAACATGAGATCAAATAATCCCCTCTGAAAACGTAATATATACTACTCAAATTTATATATATATATATATATATATATATTAAGTAGGCATATACGCTTAAATATTTATTATGCAAATTATAATATTTACTGATTCTTCAGAGATGTGAGAGTAAAACATATTTACTTCTATAATAGCAGTTTTTTAAAAGTATTGCATAATATTTTATAGCAGTGTTATTTCTTACAAGTTCTGCTAGAGATCTTATGAAATAATCTGCAATATTTTATAGGAACACATTTTGTTATGCATTTAAAGATTCAACATATTGAAACTAGTGCTCTCTTAAAAACGACAAATTAGAAATAGTCTTAATTATATTTGCTTAAGAAATGTATATTAACTTGCATAAAGATTTGCAAATAAACATTAGAAGAATATAAATAAAAAAAGCAATTCTGAAATTCGTAACACAATATGTCAGCTGGGGTTATCTTATTTTCCAATGTTGTATTTTGTACCTACTTTTAAATAAAAGTAAGTACATGATATATAATACAAATGGATTATAAAAGATTTATTAGATTTTTATTTTAAATACGGAATACACTCTAGAGAAATGTTTTCCCCTTGATATAAAAAAACTTACAGTGATCATGCTAAGATTTGTTATTTTGGTAAAAAATATAAACTTCCGCAACATTTCCGATGGCCTTCATGATTTGAACATGTGAACTTCAGTTAAGCCTCTGAGGAAAAATCAAATTAAGCCATTATGCATAGAGGAAACATATATATCGCCAATTGTGTGTGTGTTTTTATTGTTAATGGGTATATAATTAAGCAGTTATTTACTTTTCACGTCGGTACCTTATTTGCAAGAATGTTTACTGGTGTATAATGGGCGAAATTAAAAGTTTAAAAAATGTGCAAATGATTTACCGGTCTCTTGCCAGATCGCCAGATAGCATCCTAGGAGCCTTCCTGATACACAAATTAGCTGTGTCCTTAAACATGTTTTTGAATACATTAACTTGTGATTACAACGTTACACTTTATATTTGTGTTGCTTTTCAATGTTTCACTAAGATTTCACTAAGATTTCTGTTGCTTTTCAATGTTTCACTAAGATTTTTATTAAATCATTTTTATCATAATTTTATTAAAGCATAGCCAAAACACATAAAGATACTTAAGAAAATGTGCTAAATATACAAACTCATATTTTATCGTACGAACTGTACGAACTGTAATAGGTGAATTCCTATAATGTGCATGTATCAGCTAAAAATATCAAACACAATTAATAGTACAAAATGAAAGTACATGTTATTCATTTTCTAGATATTCTTAAGATATCAGCATAATTGTTCCTATATTTATTTCCGAATGCACCACTTTACTGCCATATTATTTTGAGCTATCTTATGTAAATTCTAAAGAATGAGGAAAACGCAGCTATATAGTTTCGTATCGAGAATTATCCACAAACACACAGACCCACACAGACACACACGCCGATACACATGCATATATATATATATATATATATATATATATATATATATATATATATATATATATATATGATGTACTAGAAGGAATCGTGCGACGGCGTTGCCTGGTTGATGTATGTCAAAACACTAGAAAAGATTCGATAAAGAGTCCCCCCATAAAACAATGTTTGCTATATTTTATTTATAATTTTGTATCTTCCCGAAAATCTGGTAGATTCCATTTATATCACTACCGATAGGAAATGACGAATCAAATTATTTCACATTTCATTTTCACCCAATGAGAAACAAGAATTGCTCGATAAATAATTAATATTTTAAGATTCCAGCAAATATTCTTTTCGTATCTTTTGCTGATTTCTTGCAAAATTATAAATCTAGAATCAATAAATAAATCAATCCACTGATAATTCATTATATCCAGGACATGTCTAGAAAAGCTACCCATCGGAAACTCTTCCGAAATTAAAAATCGCTTCCTATCCAAGAGGCAATGAACCCGGTGGAAGATTTCACTTTGATAGACTAGAAATCAAATTCGATTTGTCGCAATTGAAATTTCTAGAGTTTTGACAAATCAAGATGCCAGGGTAATTCAGTCAGAACCTAAAAAATAGAAAGTACCCTGAGTTTACTGAAAAGTATGTAAATGTCCTTGCGGAATTAATACAGGGCTTATATGGCAGGATTTTATCCATGGTTACACGAGAATCTTTGGACGATTAGTTCGACGATTTGGACGAATATTATCTAAAGGAAAACAAAACTTATCTCTTTATATACTGAAATAACATATCAAAAATGTATGGACGCCAATATCATTACGGACTATATTATAAGGACCTAAACAAACAGAACATTTATAAAATATGTCTGGAGAAGTTATTAGCGACGGTTTGTTTTCCTCTATGATTCTAAAAGGGTTGCCAACTGATTTTTAGCCGTTCACCACCGTGAGGACTTAGAAAGAAAACCCACGATTTTTACTCAATTCAAGGTAGTACTAAAAAGTTTCGAGGAAACTGAGAAAATTATCACAGCAAAAAAAAACGAAGCTACAACGTCATGAAGTTTTAAAATATTCACTTAAACACAACAAAATTAAATTATAACTTTACGTTGAATAAAAAAAAAAATAATTTCCAAAAACAATCATTCTCCCAAGAAAAAAGACGAGCATAGTTTAGTACAATTGTGGGCGACCCAATTACAAGAGTTTCTAATGAAGATACACAAGTTTCAAAGGAGGCTCTATTTAAATTTTGAGGGCTCAGTTATCGACCATATATTTTTATTGCATGTACGGTGACGCTTCAACAAACAGTAACGGCCTTCTCATTGTGATGCAACGGCACATGCAAGTATAGATGTATGGTATTTATCAATGTTGGTCCCAACTTTAACCTACAGAGTTAGTTTTAAGAGTTGACTAACGACAGTAGAGTAAACCTAATTTTTAGAAATAAAATGCTAAAATCTCACTAAGGAACAATAAAGATAAATTATGTTTCTGTATTCTGGAGAACGCTCTTCTAATCCCGAAATTAAAACAAAATAAATAAAAACTAGTGGATCCGAATCGAACTGTATTGGATATAAAAGAAAATAAAAGACTATATTATTTAAACAGCCTAGTACCATCAAAATTGCCTGCCAGTATTTATAGACATGGCATAAAATTGTTGGGCGCAGTTATTTTCTAGATATCAAAAAATTGCCGAATATGGTTGTGGAATAAAAATAAAAACTTACAAAAATCTCCGATGTTTGTACACAAAGTAAAATGGCAAAGTACCAAAACAAGATGCTAAACATAAAGCCCACAAATTCCTATCACTGTCACATTGTGACTTGAACGACCCGGTCGAACCGATGCGCAGAGGAGATACGGGTATGCATTAAATTTGTGAACGATTATTTCAGTTTAATAATAGTTTTTTTTTCTTAAAGAACCAATCTGATAACTTGCTAGCATCTAAACAATACTTAGCTGACATGCCCCCCCTACGGTGCAGTAAAGTATATTCGCTCTGACAATGGTACAGTGAAACCACTAATAAAGACTTTGAAAATGTTTTAATTAACCATCATATCAAGCATGAAAAAAAACCCACTAATTCATATCACCAAAACGAAACTGCAGAAACAGCATGGTGGACACTTTCAAAATGGCAAGATATCTACTAATTGAATCAAAACTTCCCCACACATTTGGACGTATGCACTTATGATTGCCGAACATATATTCAAACAGACTCTTAACAATACAATATCTAGAACCCCATATAGAAAATTCTGTGGTATAAAGCCAAATTTAAGCAAAATGTATGTATTGGTTAAACTTTCCTTGCATTTATAGATGAAAAAAGCACATTAAATATCAAATCCCGACGTGGAATAATTTTTGGGTACGATAAAAACAGCCCGGTCTACTTAGTATTTGTCCCAGAGAAAAAAAAGGCTCCTATGTGTAAAAATCAGACAAATTTAATTTCAAATATAAATTTCCATCATTGGAAGATCATAAATTAGCACTTCCCCAAATTTATAAACAAATAACGACAATGAAATCGCCGTTGACAACAAGCGTATTATTAATGATTAGAGTGACACTACAGATTTTAAGGTTGTAAATCTATCAGAATATTTTTCCCTCAAAAGTAGAAGACAATCCTATTTTTGTGGTCGATAATTTAGAAGATTATCAAGTCGACTATTACTATTCCATGGATAATACGCAAAAAAGATTTCGCGAAGCAATTAATTAGAAAAATTAAAAGCAAAATTGATGCATTAACAGAATATAATACCTATTCAGTAGTGCCTCAACCAAAGGATACACATCTCATTACTTCTCGATGTGTCTTTTCAAAAAAATAAAAATAAAAATAAAATACAACGCCAGCTATTGAACAATACAGGGTTAGACTATTTTGCTGAAAGATACTCTCGGATTTACGGTATAGATTTTTTTCTAGTTTCCACCGACTAAAAATATTACGATATTCCGGATTTTATTTTAAATCGTATCACACATCCATCAAATAGACGTAAAATATGCTTATTTAAATGCCCTAATAAACTGAAATGTATATGACCTCTACAGAGGGATTAATAATGGACAATAAAAGTTGCGTGTGGATGTTTAACAAATCACTGTACGGTCTAAGGCAGATTGGCCGATGTTGGAATACAATGTTCATGATCTTATGATTGAACAACTCAAACCTATGTTTGCATGCCCAAAACAAGGACCATAACTTACTGAATTTAGCTTTATAAGGTGGTAGATATTTTAATCCTATCAATTATTACATAATTTAATCCGATGTTAAACAAATAACAAATTGAAAATGAACGATATTGGCAAGCTATTATAGTTTCTGGGCATACAATTTACTTATGAAAACGCAATCATTAAAATGAATCACTCAATGTACGCTGATAAAATCCTTCTAAAGTTTTGAATGCAAGAAACGCTCTTTTCCGATGAAAATTATATGAATAAAATACAGACACAGAGTCTGAATTAATGGACGAAAAATATTCCGAAAGATAATAGAAAACCGTATATAAATATTGAATGCTACGAGACCTGGCATTTGTTACGCAGTAACAAAACTATCAAAAACAAGTATCAAGACCTACAATGAAGGATTAAAACGGAGCTAAATAAGTATTTAGTTGTTAAAAAGGGACTAAAGAATAACAATTCGAATTTTAAAAAATTATGAGATTTTTCATATTCAGATTGCAGAAATAATGAATATCCGAAACGTATATTTATATAGCGTTTTAAAATATAAAAAAATAAGCCTATTATTTTATGTAAAACTAAAAAAGCAGGAGATAGTATCTCACTACGCGTGCGGCGAAATTCTATTGTAAAGACTATTTAAGAACAGAATTAAATAAGGTACTCGTATTAATTAATTGTGATAATCAAGCAAGCCTAATCTTTGCTCACAACACAGATAATCCACCGAAGATCTAAACATATAGATATTAAATATAATTAATAAGACCTGAAGTAAAATAAGAATCCATCATTGTAAATTGCGTAGCGTCAAAACAAATTATCGCCGATATATTTAAAAAACTATCGACAAAAATAAAAGTTAAACGGTTTGCTTCTAAACTTAGAATTTTACTTAAAATAACTTTTTACAAGTCCAGATATGTATTGATAAAGAGAAATCTGTCCGGGACAAGACGTTAAACTGCATTAATGTTATTTGTATTAAAACCTTAGCATACCTATGTATAACAATTTTTTACTGACAATAAATAGATAAAATAAAATACATAAAATATAAATTAAAAAGATAAAAACTCATGTTTTGAAAATACTTTTTTGTATTTTTCTATAAAATATTTTAATGTTTATTTTTAGGTGCGCATAAATTAAAATAGACATTATGCACAATACACTCTTTCTAAGTTACCGACGATTCCTATTTTCTTTTGCTTTGTTTTAGGTTAATTTTACAAAAATACCTTATTATTTTTACGAACACGTATATATATATATATATATATATATATATATACATATACATATATATATATATATACATGTATATACGTGTGTGTATATATACATATATATGTGTGTATATATATAAATGCATACATATATAAATACATACATATATGTATATATATATATATATATATATATATATATATATATATATATATATATATATATTAAAACGGGAATGCATAATTTAAACGAAAAAATAGATTCAGATTTAGATGCACATTTTGTCAAGGTAAAAATAAAAATCAATTTTTTTTGTTCTTTTTTCTTACACACATATCTTTCTTTGACATTTGGACAACATTCAAGAATGTTTTTGTTTCAATTCCTAAATTCTAAGCTTCTTTTATTATTTTACATGTTGTAACTAGTTTATTTTACATCTTTGAATACATAAATATATATTTATTTTCAAACAGAATCAAACATGACTGAGAAAACTTTCCCATTGTATAAAATTAAGGGAAGGTATTGCATTATTTTTTTTATTCATATCGGTGTTTTTGCTTCCATTAGACTACTCTTACATGACGTTGTATTATCTCATTAGCCATACGTTCCTCTGCAAATATTGTTCATGACCAGTATTTGGATTCAGTGAAGTGAATTGATCTGAAATGAAATCGACTGCTGTAACTCTCATTTCATAGTCTTAGAAAGCACTTGCGAGCAGATCTCGGCAAATCGATTGTAGTAAACTATACTATAGCGAGCACTTTATTTCCTAATAGTCATTTCGTTTTTGATGTAGTCATTGTCACTGTACGTTACTTTATACGTTATCAGAAAATAATGATACTTCTAATAACACTAATAGTAATAATAATGATAAAATAAATATAAACAAATAATCATGTTAAAGTACGTATAAGTCCTTGAAATCGTAGATAGTCTTCTACAAAAGAATATCTTACATAATCTCTTATTGTGTATTTTTTATCCTAATATTACGAAAAACTAAACTATTAAAAGTGTTTACTTGAAAAAAAAACATGTGAATCCGTTGCATGAAGCAACGGAGTAAGGTGTAAATTGTTGTAGTGTAAAGATTGTTCTGTTACTGGTTGTAGAAAACACAAAATCTAATTGGCATAAAAGCTATTATATAAAACTTTAACAGAGTCGACAACGAGTGTAAACAACTGAAACTAGAGTTTGTGGCTTATGCTTCTTATTTGCCAAATATTTTTGGAAAAGAGCATTGTACGGCATATTCACGTTGAGACGCCGGTTTCCCCTAGATCACCGAAGTTACGATACGTTGAACATCGTCAGTAATGCATGGTTGACAATTTGGGACTTTCAGGTGATATATGTGCTCGACGATTATGTCGGCATCGTTTCCAGTGTTCCTCAATATAAAATTATAATAAGATTGATAATAATGATAATAATATAAAAATAATAATGTGTAATATAAATCCTATTTTGCTGTTTTATTTATTGTTCTATTAATTTAAAATAAAAATAATCTAGATATTTAGTTGAAATGACAGGCGAAGCAGAAACATACGACGCTGGTGTCAGGTGTATATCTGAGTTTGATGTAAAAATTGTTTGATTACCGAACGTGAGCTCCTTTTTTCGTAAAATAACAAAACTGAAATTAGCATTTAAGAAAATATATGAAACTATAATATGTCCTCCAGCAATTGTAAATACCTGATCCGGGAATTGATGGCCTATGCGTCTTATTTTCCGAATACTGACTGAAACTGTATATAACAGATGAATGATCATCAAGTGTAACTCACATAAAAATATAACTACAAAACTACTACTCTTACTACTACTACTACTACTACTACTACTACTACTACTACTACTACTAATAATAATAATAATAATAATAATAATAATAATAATGATAAGACGATAAACAATATAATAAGTAAATGCAGCAGACTAGCCCAAAAGGAATACAAGAACAGACACGACCAAATGGGGAATGTAGTACACTGGGAATTATTCAAACACATGCTTCCCGAACGCATATACAAGTGGTACGAACATGAGCCGGAAACAGTACTTGAAAACGAGAGTCAAAACATCTTATGGGACATGGAAATACCAACTGATCAACCCATCCAAGCAAGAGGACTCGATGTCGTAATAATTAACAAGAAAGAAAAATCCTGTCAAATCGTAGACTTTCATGTTCGAGTTGACAATAGGGTGAATATCAAAGCAAAAGAGGGAACGGAGCAAATACACCGAGCTAACCAGAGAGCTTAAAGGGATATGGAAGATGAGGAAAATTAAAATAATACCTATAATAGTGGGAGCACTCGGAACAATCCCGAAAAACTTTAAAAAGGAATAAAAAATATTGGAATCAAAAGAATAACTGAAATATTCCAACGAACAACAATCATGAAAACAACTTAAATATTAAGAAAACCCCTTGAAGCTGGAAATTAATACACAGGAGCAACAAGTGCGGACAAGAGAACTTCTGTAACACGACATGGAACAAAGAATACTAAAAGCGCATACCTATAAGTTCTCTAAGCCAACCCTACCCCATTGCCACCCAAGAAAAAGAGCGAGACACACTAACAAAATAGAGTTAAGGAGGAAGGAATAACCGATGAATTGACCAGACCACAGCCTTTTATTTTATTTGTTTTCATTTTATATGAAAAACAAACGGCGTTAGATAAAGAATGATTGGCATATCTACTTCCTAATTGAAAACAAATAATTCTAATTTACGGCTCAAATATTTTTTAATAGTTATATATATATATATATATATATATATATATATATATATATATATATTGTTTAACATATTTAAAAATATTTTTTATGATTTATAAAATTAGTAATTATTATAGCATTTATACTATTAAAATTATAATCAATAATAATAAATAATAATAATAATGAAATTATATAAATAATGATAAAATAATAATAATAATAATAATAATAATAATAATAATAATAATAATAATAATAATAATGATATAGAAAACAATATTAATAAAATATTAATGTCTGTGATAGTATTTATCATAATAAAAATAATAAAAGACTAATAATATTTGCGATGGTGGTCATGATAATAATAATAATAATAAAATAATAATAATAATAACATTAATAATAATAATAAGATTAATAATAATAATAATAATAATAATAATAATGAAACCGATCCTAACAAAAACACATTAACAAAATATATTTTTCAACTCTAAGTTATGAAAATTCCTTTGTGTTTCCAGGTGTATATGTTTAAAACGAGATTAGTATTTCCCATTGGAAATACTAATCTCGTTTTAAACATATACACCTGTTGACAAATTTTATTCTAATTTTGAATTCTATAAAATTCAGAGTTTTATCATTCTGGCAAAATGCAAAAGTTGTTAAGAAATACTTGATTTAAATTTATTCCGTAGTAAAAAAAAAAAAAAAAATAACACAAATCTCTCGGCCAGCGGACGCTATAAGTTTGCTTATTTAAAATATTTGGGACAAAAATTCATGCATCACAGTAGTTTTATATTCTGTAATAATATCTACAGCAGATATTTGTTTTCTTTTGCATTTTTTTGTTTTTACATTTTTTTTTGTTTGAGAGAGAGAAAGAGAGGGAAAGAGAGAAGGAGAGAGAGAGAGAGAGACAAACGGACCGACGCTGGTGTTTTCCTTATTTAAAATATTATTGTTTAATACTACATTTTCATTTGTGTGTTTGTGAACTTATACTCATCTATGTGTATGTGTGTGTACTTACGCTCATTAACGTGTGTATGCGTGTGTGTGTGAGTTTGGGAAAATTGATGCCTTCCTGTAGTTTTATTTTTTGTTATCATATATTCAGCGTTTATTTTTCATTGTTTAATATGTTTACATTTTTATTGTTTGTGTGAGCGCGATTAAGAAAGAGGTAGCAAGAGAAACCGACCGACCGATGCTGGTGTTTTCGTTAATTCATATATTAATATGATAGCGTGTGTGTTACATCTTTTTTTCTTTCGAGTGGCTATCGTTTAATTATAGTTTTGCCCTTCTATTTTTTTTAATAAACAATTTTGCCAAGAATTCTTCATACGTTTTGGATTCGTTTTCGATTATAGATTATGGCACTCAACTCATCAACTTTTTTGTGTTTTTGAAATCACAACTTGTTTTTAACGGTCATGACTACATTATTAAATAGGGAAAATAAATAACTCGCCTCTTTTTTATTGTTCTGTCATTTTCTTGTTCTAAATGCTTATTTGTTAATATATAGACTTGGTTAGATAAATGCTTGGTTATATGTAGATTTGGTTGGATAAATAGTTTTACAGTTTATACAAAAGGGCTAGAATAATATGATAGTGTCTTTATTCAATCTGAACGCCGTCAATATATTACATATCAATAATACCACTGTAGAATTTCCACATGTTCCACTAGTTATTATTATTATTAGTAGTAGTAGTAGTAGTAGTAACAGTAGTAGTAGTTGTAGTAGTAGTATTACTATCACAATATTTTTATTTTTATTACAATTTGATTATCATAATCAGTTTCCTAGTATTATTATTACTATTATCACCAACATTACTATTGTTATTTAATATTAATTATTATCATTAATATTCTTAGTATTATAATCATTACTAATTTTAATAACCATTAATTCAACTTCAAAAATAAATTCATTAATAAATATTACTATTACAAAATTGTCCCCGTACATGCAATTAGCATTACTTCTTTTAAATGTAGAAGTAGACATAAACATCATTCTTTATCTGATGACATTATTTTTTTCATATGAATATAAAACAAAAGAAAATAAACATATATAAAACACTAATACTATATTTTACCATATTTAAGATCAATAAATATGAAGTAACTTGTATCAAATTTAATTGCAAATATTTCATATATTGATTAATTTAGAAATATTTTGCTCTAAAATTAAGAGTTATCCCTGTTGCATATTTATGGATATAAATGATTTAATGCATGTTTAAAAGTGATATCTAAATTCGCGTCCATACATCAGACGTCAGTTATTTTTAAATACAGTAAAACACTTTAATTATCCAGCGTCTTAATTTTTAAAAATAAACAATAGATACTTAATTCAATCATTTTGCGTTACAACATGACGAAATATACCTATATATAGTGATAAACTAAAAATTGCTGACATATTGTTCACCATGAACGTATTTTTAAAAATTCTTTTAAATATAATTTTCTTTTTTAATATTAATCTCTTTCCTCAAAATTTAACAGAGTAATGTGTTTATATCACATAATATTCTCTTATTTAAATCTCTTTACATTTCCAATACATATTTTACCTACAAAAAAAATTATCATGTTTTTTACTATTCCCTGGTTCTTCACCTTACATAATATGCAAATGTCTGTTTACTTTTGTGTCTTACCCTATTCGCACCCCATTGTGCTGATCAGGAAACAATATAAAAAAAAAAACATTTAGTGTCCATTATTTCAATATCATTTGTAAATATGAATAAAATAAATTTCGTTTCCAAAACGAAAGTACACTAAAATTGATTTTATATTTTTCAATATTTATATAACTTTATCATAATATACCTATTGAGCTTAGTATAAGTGTACAGTAATATGAGCACTATTTCTTTAAATTTAAGTAAATTTTCTCTCCTATACTCCCGGTCTAATTCCATATATATATATATATATATATATATATATATATATATATATATATATATATATATATATATATATATATATATATATATGTCAGCTATACAAGCACTTTCTTCTAGCCATGAATAGAACACACAACTCTCGCGTTGCCAGTCATTTGTTATAACAACTGGAGCAGAAATTGGTGCTCCTAAATGATTCTATCAAATGTCTATTGAATTTACATTTCCTCATCGCTAAACAGTGCAAGATTTACAAGACAGTTTACAAACACAGAGACAGTGCTAAATAAGAAGCAAGTTTAATAAATTTACGACAGTGCTCAACTAAAAGAGGGGGATTTATATAGTCATCAGCGTGTAGTAATCATTTGGTGTATTGTTACATATAGGAGTCTTATTAAAAGAGAGACTTATTAAATGTGCAGTCTTAGAGAGTGATGTTGTTATGAGTCTTAGAGTCTTAGAGTCTTAGAGAGAGTTTTATTAAGAGGGATGTTGTGAGAGATGTTGTTGTAAGGGTGATTTTGTTTTAAGAGAGATTGTTCGTGTTATAATGATTCATATATATTAAATGTTCGTACTTATATGTGTAACAGCTCTTTGAGTGAGGAGATAATGTTCAGACAGTTTAAGTGTTGATATGAGATGTAGATGTCATGACATTTTATAACACAGATATATAGACATATAATAACAATTTTCACTTTACCTTTCGGTAGAATCACAACACAAAGACAACGTTTATACAAACACATGATGGGTTTATTTCTTCTCACGACCGGCCGTGGTTTTAAAAATCAAGAATTCAAAGCTTCACATATTAAGTTTCAAAGTGACCGTCTCGTTTCTAGATGTTCGAATTTCAAACTGCAGACTATCGTCTGTCGTCCTCAAAACTCCCTCAAAGTTTTTCCCCAGTTTCTCCTTTTCTTAACTCTAAAGTTTTCTAACTATTTCTAGAACTTCCCATTTTCCCATGACGTCATACACATGTTAAAACAGGTGTCTTCTTTCACATGTTCTGGACATACGTGTCCAAAACGTTTTCCTTTGTTTACAAAAGGAATTTTAACCTATATTCTCAGTAACCTATTTTTCCAATATGTTAAAAACATGTTTATTAAATTATCTTGTAGGTGCATTCTTTCAATTGAATTTTCATAACAAAATTGACAGTGCACATTCTTTTCTTGAAACTATTTTATCTCTAAGCTAACAATCGTTTGTTTTACATTCCATTTTCTAATTCTCACACGTAATCTATTTCTAACCCTAAATTACGAGGTTCGAATTTCGTCTATGCTATTTCATTTTAATTTTAACTAAATCTCTCTATTTTTATACTTACATGAAAAGGGGACAGCCCTTATCATGTAACAGTATGTCGACTCATCAGCGCAGCTCGACTAGCAAATTTTTTCAACCGTGGATTCAACCTACACTAATATTTGATTATGTACAACCATATTTATTTTTCGTACATATATATATACACACACACACACACACACATATATATATATATATATATATATATATACATATGCATACACACGCACATATATATACATATATACACACATATATATCCATATATATAAATACACCCACGCACATATATATTCATATACACACACACATATATATATATACATATATATATATATATATATATATATATATATACAAACACAAACTCTCACACACATATACATATGCATATATATATATATATATATATATATATATATATATGAGACATTAAACATTTATTCCGTAAAAATAAACTGTAGTCCAGATGTAGTAGTGCTTAGAATATGTACTTTTATATATATATATATATATATACACACACAAACTCTCACACACATATACATATGCATATATATATATATATATATATATATATATATGAGAAATTAAACATTTATTACGTAAAAATAAACTGTAGTCCAGATGGAGTAGTGCTTAGAATATGTACTTTTTCTTAATGGATTCTTATATTATATAAAAATTGTGTTCAATTTTTCATTTAATATATGTAATAAATTTTTAAAAAGATTTAAAAATAATATGCTCTAAAATAAGCATATGCTATAATTAGGATGGTTCAAAATGTACAAAAGACGTCTTATTTAGAAATGCATAAATAAAAAGGCGACTTCTTCTATAAGCTAGATATATTTGTTGACAAAACATTTAGAAATTTGCATTTACATTGCCATATTACATGTGAAAAAGGGACTCTTCGTAAAGGTTTTTTTTCCTAAATAGCCATTATCAATCTTACGTAGATCTTTTTAGTCGTTTTCTTTATTTCGCTTTATTGTCAGATTTTCCGTTTCCTCTTGTAATTCCAAAGAACACTCTGCTTTCGAATCAGCACTTGAGAATCGTAAAGGTAAGTATTGTTACATTTCATGTTCGAAATATAAAACTTTAATGCGCTACTTATTATACGATTTATCTATGTATTTGATTTGATTACCTATGCCCAATATACGATGTCTGCTCTTAGACTATTACTGCTAATGTATATCATTACTTTCAATACAATATATATATACATACAATATATATATATATACAATATATATATATATATATATGAACAAATGATTAATAAAACATGTTAAAAGACATCTTGAAAAAGAGTTAAACATATTTAAATCTATTTATATTTATATATATATATTATATACATAAATATATATTTAAAATAATCATGTACATATAAACAGATTTCATTGTAAACATATTACATTAATATAATATAAACATAAGAATGTTTACCTAATATAAACCCATTAAAAACAATACTTAAAACGCAGTATTCAAGATGTGGTTTAAACATTTGAAGAAAGTAATATGATAGAATATAAATTTGCAAAATAATGTACAATGTCTATTGTTCAAAATCAGCAAATAGGAGGTATAGTTTGGTGCTTATGCAGAGACATTAACGTGCTAAAATAATATTTTCAAATTAAGTTTAAGTTTTAAAATATATTTATGTGAAATTTTAGCTGACAGCAGAGAATAGGTAAAAACAATCCCTTATCTTATGGATGATTTTTAAATAATAATGTTACAATTTCAGAAAGAATTACTTCTTTGCTTAACTATCGATTTTCTTTTAATTTTTATCAAAGGAATATACTAGCAAAATTAAAGTACATAAGTGTTATGAAATTCCTCTTTAGCACTAACTTTTAAAACTTTAGATTGAAAAGAAGTCATTGCGTGTATACTTTATTCAAAATGAAAATATAAACACTAAATAACTGTGTAAATATAAACGTGTCTGTGTGTAATCGTAGATGTACTTCTATAAAAAAAATACCGCTTTGTAATTAGTTCTTCATGATTAGGATTTAAACGTAATTTGAAAAAAATGCTAAAGAAAATTATTTGATTACGCAATTAAAGTCAATAAATTAATTTCCGTTAAAAAGTCAATCATTTAATCTTTGCACATGAGTAATTATTTATACAATCAAATAATCTTAATTCTCAATATATTTTATCATGTCGTATCAGCCTTCATTAGTTTGTAAAACATTACTAGCCGCTACATTTATTATTAATAAATCTATATATTATACATTATCTTTGTTATATTAAAATTATAATTATATTCATATATATATATATATATATATATATATATATATTATTTGCTACTTGTGACATGTTATTACGTACGCTTATTAAGTATATACTTATTGGTGCTACAACATCAGAATGTAGGATATATTGGGTCTCTACCAAAAATAGATAAAACAGTAATGTTTTTTGTTTTCCTTTGGCAAAATTCAAGAATGGTTTGCAAAGCCTAAAACAAGAACAACAACGTTCCTCTAAGAAGCAAATAAAAAACCAAACTCCATATATATATGTATATATATATATATATATATATATATATATATATGTGTGTGTGTGTGTGTGTGTGTGTGTGTGTGTGTGTGTGTGTGATTATAATGGGAGTATGATCCCGCATAATCGGGAGATTCTGTTTATAAACGATGCTGGTAGGAACTGACGAATCGAATTAATTCACGTTCTGCCAATTTGAGACCATAATTGCTCTTTAAATATTAAACCTTTCTGTAGCAATTTCGCATATGTTTTCTTCGTCTCAACAAGAGAAGAATCTTTTATTCTCTGGATTCTTACTCGAGAACTGTCTACTGCAAAACTGTCACCTCTCGGGACCATTGTAGAACAACGAACCATCGGAAACTGTTCTGAAACTAAACGTGGCTTACTCTTCTCGATTTTTTATTCGTGTTCCACATCCCTCTTTCCGACGTCGATTTACGCAAATTAATATAATTGCATAGAGTAATCAGTAAAGCGCTCATATTAATTCATACTGTTTTATGACTTTTACATTAATATTTAAACATACAAATATTTCACGTTATTTTTAACTTAATCTAACACAATGAAATATTGTATTATTTGATTTAGATACATTGTATGGAAGCCAAATATACTGTGAATACAATATTAGTATTGCATATGTTATTTATGTTTTATATTATAATTACATTTCTATTCTGATACGCTATGTACGACTTTTTATTTAAGACATTCATATTATTTTATTTACCATATATTTCCGAGTGTATTCTAATTATGTATTCATATTATTTGCAATTTGTAGTATTATGATGTAATATTTTATATCTTATATTTCATATACGTTTTATATAATTAAAAATAATCTACTTGGTTTTCATACAATTTGGATAGTATCCTTACATACCGTTTCTATATTATAAACATTTCTTTTATTTTTAAATGCTTTTATCATTTCATTTGATTTTTCAGAATGCTATAATTGTTTCAAGTAACTTCAAGTTCAAGTAAGGATTATATCAGGTTAATCAACATACGGCCTGCAATTTGAGAAGAGAATGGATATATTTCGTGACATAACCAACTTTAAAATTTTGTTCGGGATGTTTTAATAACATTGCTATGCAATTGTATACCTTTTAATAAAATTGTTCTGCATTAATCCTGTGAGAGAGGCGTGTTTTTTTCTCTTTTTCTTTTATTGCTGTTGACTAAATAATTGTCAATAATATCGACGAAATAGTGAGGCTCTTTGTCACTTGTTAGTAAAAGATTAAAAACTAACTATATATATATATATATATATATATATATATATATATATATATATATATATATATATATATATATATGGGGAAGTGACCGTACAGAAAAAAAATGTATGTATATGGATAATGATAGATCCATATTATTAAATTCGAGAGCATGTGTTAGTTTTCATGGTCAGCTGTTGTACTCAGTAGTCGTTCTAGAAAATGTCCTTATTTTTCATAATATTCATAATCATTCTAAACCGAGTATTCTATAAGCCTTCGCTAATATATATTTGTTGGCTAACAACTTAATATATATATATATATATATATATATATATATATATATATATATATATATATATATATATATATATATATATATATATATATATATATATATAACAAGTGGGTTCTATTAGCTAAAATAGAAAACATATAACTCGCTGTCGTTAGTATTTTACCTCTGGGTATATATATATATATATATATATATATATATATATATATGTATGTATATATATATATATATATGTATGTATATATATATATATATATATATATATATATATATATATATATATATATATATATATATATATATATATACCTGCCATTTCTATTTAACGGATCGGCTCCATTAATCGGCGAAGAAAGTATTCAAGCCACCCGTGTCAGCACCCAAACCCAGGCCCAAACACACATGTAAACACACACCTGCATATATATATATATATATATATATATATATATATATATATATATATATATATACATATATATATATCTTATATATATATATTTACATATATATAATTTACATATATAATATATATATAATATATAGTTTATATATATAATCTATATATAATATATATACTATAATATATATAATATATACAATATATAATATATATAATATATATATATATAAATATATATATAAATATATATATATATATATAATTTATATAATCAGATAAATATATATATATATAAGCATATCGGTTTGCCCTTTTATTAATATTATTGGAATCTTTTCTTTTTTCCTTGTTCACATTTTTGTGAATTCTTCCATGGATTTCTGCCTTTGGATTATTATGGACCATCTTCTTCCAATTACGGTATTTCCTTGGATTTTACTTGTACAAATGGAAATTCTTTTAACTTTCTTCAAGATTTACAGATGGATTTTACCGTCACTGGATTTTTTTATCGTCCACCAGACTATACATTCATGTGTAATCACCTTTTTCTTCACCATATTCCCTCTGCTTTACTTTTTTTTATTTTCAAGTAATATTTTTTATTTACTTGTTGTTTCATAAAATACTTCTGCATGCAAAATCCGATACTGCTGTTTGCTAATTCCTACCCTCTGATTAGAATTAAAGTATTTCTTCCAAACTTCGCCGATGAAGGACTATCCATTTATCTAGTGTTTTCTTTTTCAGATAAAATATGTTTTTAACTTATTTCAAAGTGTTTTTTAACATATTTTATTAACTGTTTGCTCATATATATATATATATATATATATATATATATATATATATATATATATATATATATATATGCCGGGCAGTTCAACCCCGCTTTGCTCGTGCCCTATATATTGTCAATATCTTTAAGTGCATATCTATCTATATAACTATAAAAGTGAACGCACCTGTCTGTGTATCTGTCTGGGTGTGTGTGTCCATTTACATATGCAGTAACTCTGTCAATTTTTAGTCTATATACTGAGATTTTGGAAAGTCGATGTGACCGGATTTCGGCCAGAAATGTGGCGATTAAGGGGTCAATTTTCAACGAGTTGACTTTTAAGAACTCTACCAAACTCCTCCGACAATTTTGGTCTAAACACTTGGAATTTTAGATATAGGTTCCTCGGACATGAATCTAACTTAATAATTGATTTGAGCCAAAAACATTAAATTTTAAAGGGTCATAAAAGGGGTTAAAGTTTAAGAAATCACCGCTTCTTTTTTTTTTTTTGCTTAACATACACCTCCAAATCCCCAGGCAACACCGGACTGAAATGCTAGTATATCTATAAAAGTAGACCTGAATTTGTGTGTGTGTGTGTGTGTGTTTGTGTGTGTGTGTGCATTTCCTTAAGAAATAATCAATTTTTAGTCTACAGAATCGAAATTAATGTACAGGGTACTGAGATATGGGAAAATCTTTTTGATCGGTTGTCGGCCAGAAATTTGGCTGTTAAGGGACCAAAAGTCAACGATTTGACTTTTGAGAACTCTACCAACTCCTCCGACGATTTTTGGTCTAAACACTTGAAATTTACGATATAGGTTCCTTTGACGTGGATCTAACTTAATAACTTAATTGGAGCCCAAAACAATAGATGTTAAGGTGTCATAATAGGGGGACAAATTTTAAAAAATGCTAGAGTATATATATATATATATATATATATATATATATATATATATATATATATATATATATGTATATTAAAATGTTGGAATCATGTCGAGGTCACCTACATCTTAAATGTCAAGTGTTTAGACATAAAACTGGCGGAGGAGTTTGGTAGATTTGTCAACACTTAAATCTTTCAACTTTGACCTTTTGCTCTAAAATTATCATAAAGTTTACTGCATGTTTCAATGCCCTTTATGTAAAATTTGCAGTTAAAACCAAAAATTGACTGAATAGTTAGCTAGAGACCGCAAAGGTAAAATACTTTTAATGTTGACGCCTTGGCAGCCAAACTTTCGGCCAAAAACCGATTAAAAAGCTTACCTTATGTCTGAATATACTTTATGTAGAATTTGAAACGTTTATATTAAAAAAATGCTAAGTAACTTTGTAGAGACCGCAGATGTCAATTTTTTTTTTAAATTTTGACCCCATTTTGGATCCTTAATATTAAGTGTTATTGGCTCAAATCAAATTAAAACGTTTGGACCAATCTCTACGTAACCTACATCTAAAATTTAATGTGTTAAGAACCAGAATCTTGAACCTTGACCCCTTGATAGGCAAATTTCTGGCAGAAAACCGACCAAACATTTTTTTCCAAACTCAATACATATTATGTTAAATCTCGAGTCTGTAGACAAAAAATTGAGAGAATAGTTTGGTAGGGAAATGTACACAAAATGTCAGACACATACAGAGGCAGAGATACAATTTAATTTTTATAGATATATTGATATATAGCCAGAGATGTTTTTGTTTCTGGGTTCGAATCTATCGAATAATATCTACTTCTCGTGATAGCCTCCACTGGAGATTTCCGAAAGGATGAAGCACTGTCCAAAGAGAGTGAGAGTGTGTGTGAGAGAGAGAGAGAGAGAGAGAGGGAGAGAGATGGAAATAATAAAGAAGAAAGCGAGTTATGTGTTCAAAAAGTTTGGTCTTCATTTCGAAACTTCCACTGGATTACAATAAAGACGAAAAGTTGAAAACACATAACTCTGTGTGTTATGTTTCTTTTTTGTCGGAATACTATTTCTATTATTCTCATCATATATATATATATATATATATATATATATATATACATGATTTTCAGAATGTGAGAGATTGTATAATAAGTTCCACAACCAAACAACGCGCAGCTCAAAAGAGTCATGACAGTCAACGAACCGGAAGTCCAAGACTCGAGTTTCGCCCTCATTTGGGCTCATCAGTTAGACACATCCGAACTCAGTTATATATATATATATATATATATATATATATATATATATATATGGTGTGTCTCAGTTATATATATATATATATATATATATGGTGTGTCTCAGTTATATATATATATATATATATATATATGGTGTGTCTATATGTATGTATGTATATATATATATATATATATATATATATATATTATTTTTAATTAAATAGACAAGTATTACATACTCGCAACATATTAAAAAACAATTGTTCCTCATTAGGCAATAGTAATAAAGTTTATATCCGCTATTCATAACATCGTGTCCTTAAATGACGATATTGTATATATATATATATATATATATATATATATATATATATATATATATATATATATATATATATATATATACTTCGGAGTAGTTTTTATTTAACAATCAGTGGTTATGTAAACGTGAGATTGTAGGTTTACAAAATATTACTGGCAGTAATATTCTATAAGTTATCCCATCTAAACGAGAATTGCTCGATATTCAAGATAGAGCAAATAAATTAAATTGTAATTCAATGAATTTCAAAAAACTCTCATTGAAATGAAATGAAGTGGTTGAGTTTCATATCAAAGAATTTTTATTATTCTAAGCAAGACAAAGAATGTTTTAGAAAGTTTATCTCCTTAACCTATAGGGTTTCGATATCTACCATCTCATCAGAGGAGTGAAAATATTAGCAAATAGTTATAAAGGTATGCACCCTATTTGCTAAAGTAAGTGAGACATGGAAAGTCAAAGTGAAAATAATATATTTATCAAAAGTTCTGTAGCAGGAGTATTTGTAGAAAAAGAACTTCTGATAAATATATTATTTTCACTTTGACTTTCCATGTCTCACTGACTTTAGCAAATAGGGTGCATACCTTTATAACTATTTGCTAATATTTTCACTCCTCTGATGAGATGGTAGACATCGAACCCCTATAGGTTAAGGAGATAAACTTTCTAAAACATTCTTTGTCTTGCTTAGAATAATAAAAATTCTTTGATATGAAACTCAACCACTTCATTTCATTTCAATGAGAGTTTTTTGAAATTCATTGAATTACAATTTAATATATATATATATATATATATATATATATATATATATATATATATATATATATTACATTTTCACTCCAAACGAGGCACATTTCCATTTTGATGTAGGGGGTTACTGTCCAATACATAATCTACAGGTGTATTATGTGGAGAGTTGGCAGCAAGATGTCGGTTCACGTTCCATTTGAACTTCTGCATGTCAATACAGTTGGGTAAGAAGGGACCTGGAACGGAATTCGAAAGTTTAGCGGTTCTGGTCGGGGAAAAACTACTGGAGTAGAAGTCTCTCTTACATCTAGAGATCTCTATAGTGAAGGGGTAGGGTTTAACCGCTTGCCGGGTTTGTTGGGGGTATTTACGTCGAGGGAGTACGAGGGCTTGCAGTTCGTCGGAACATTTACCGTTACAGTACGTGTAGAACAGACAGAGGGATGCTACATTTCGTTGATGGGAAAGAGGCTGAAGATAAGATTAATTTTCAGGACCTATAAGGTTGGCGATTCTCTTTGGAACTTGTCTAGGAGCGAGATATTAGTAGCAGATGCACCAACCAAATATGACAACAATACTACATACATGGGCGAATGGTGGCATTATAGAGATACAGGAAACTTTCTGGCGATAGTAGCTTTCTAACACGGTAAAGAGAACCTATCTTATTTGCAGATGTTCTGGCACTGCTCTCAATGTAATTGTTCCAACTCATGTTTCCTGGGAACGTTAGACTGCGAAGTTTAAACGATACACTTTCATTTAAAGAGTGTTTGCCCATTTCTATTGGTTTCTTGTAATTATTGAAGGAAACAAGTTTATTCTTGGCAGCAGTGAATGTTACCATCCATTTTTGTCCCCATCCCTGTCGTGTCTGTTATAGAGCGATGTGTCATCAGCATATATACCTATCTCACAGACAATTTTGTTTAGGGGAGGGCATTTATGAATATTAAGAATAATAGAGATCCAAGGATAGACACTTCAGGCACTCCCGCATTTATATCACATTGTACGACCGTCTTATATCTTATCTAACAAGGATTTAATTGTGTTAAGTATTCTTCCAGTGATAACGTATGATCTGAGTTTCCTAAGAAGACCTTCATGCCATACTCTGTCAAAATCCTTAGAATTATCTAGAGCTACCGCTTTACCCTCACCTGTTTTGCCCATTGAATGGTACATACGTTCAGAGATTAGAGTAAGGATGCCTAAATCCGTATTGTTGGACGGTCAGAAGTTTAGCATCTGTACTGTGAGACTAGAGCTTGGTTAATTATGGACTCAAATATTATGGTGAAAAGTTGGAGGAGGTTAATGGGATGATAATTTACTGGGTCAGTACTTTCGCCAGAATTCTTGAAAACTTGTGCAACAGGGGCATTTTTATTAAAGTTTAGAGAGAACTGGAGATATTTCGGCGAAGCACGTTTTTAATAGCACAGCCGGAATGAGATTTTATGATAGCATGCACGTGAGAAGTGGTAATTTTCAGATCGCCTAGTGTGATGTATGTCCACAAAGAAATGTCTGGGAGGACGTTGTTAACAGGGTTCAGTGTGGAGTTGGAGGCAAACCGACTGGCAAACATATTAGCCTTCTCGGTTGCTGAGCAAGCAACCTCGTGATTGTTTTGTTGGGTAGTGAAGGAATTGTTTATTTCCAATTATTTACTACACTATATATATATATATATATATATGTATATATATATATATATATATATATATATATATATACTAGCAGTAGTACGCGTCGTTGACTGGATTCGAAAACAGCCTACAGAAAATGGACTGTGATTGATGAAAGTATGATAGGTTATGAAAAGGAAGGGGTTGTAGAAAGATACTCCAAAATTTTACCCTAAGCAAAATATGATGAAAGTAAAAATAATTTTCGCGAAAAATATTTTTATACCAATTTTGTTTCCATTCATAGCCAAGAGTGACCAACTAAATGATGTTTCCTTACAAGGATAAAATATCATATATATAATAATATAAGAAATAAATGTTACCATAGATATTTTATGGTAGAAAAGTTCATTGATTTGTATTTTTAAGTAGTTCATAATTTTTTTCTTTTTTTTTTTAAATTCACGAACCGGTTTAAAAAAAATCAAAATGGCAGCGACTTTGAAATGGATAGCCCGTTTTCAATTTGAAAGAGGTGCGCCTAAGCATTCTGTGTTAACAATTTAAGAGAGTTCCGTCAACGTAAAGTATATTTATAAACATATTTTAATGTTTTCCGTTATTTTGTGCTTTAGGAATGTTTGAGTATTGCATGTGTAGTTTATATAAAAATTCATGTAAGTAGTTATCGCCTCAAATGTCGTTTTATCTTCGGTTCGATGAAATTATTGCAAGTAAAGAGCGTTAAAATGTATTTCAAAACAAAAAAAAACATGAACTGAACTTTTATTGACTATGGTAAGATTTATTTCTTGTATATTTAATTTTTCGGGTAGTTTTTTGTTAGTTTTACTTCTAAACATTCTTACTAAATAATATCGACGAAATATCGAAAAACCAGTAAACAAAAACAGTTTTGAAAAATAATGAATATTTACTTACTTCAATAAAATTACCCGAAACAGCAACATGGGATATTAAAAAAGTAAACACGTAATTACTTTGGTTTTTCAAAGGAAGGAATCGATATCAATATCAATAAGAAGAAAATGGCGCCCTTTTCAAGCAGAACCGCTTTTTTTCAGTTTTACAGTATTGAACGCTGTAGTATTGCGCCGTCGGATTCAGGGTTGTACAATTGTAATGTAAAGAACACACAGAAAGGGTTGTAATCAACTTTATTCCTTCTAGTAGACTGACAAAAAAGGCTTAAACAGATATATAAATAAAAATAAAAAGGTTATGCAAATGTTTTAAAAAAGACACGTAATCCTGTGAGCAGGATCTTCCCTTCTTTTGACACGATAACAAGTAATGTTCGATTTTTTGTATTTATCTATTTATCTATTTTCGAAAGTGTGCCACGTGCAAGTGGAGAAAGGGGAAAAACAGAGTTATGTAAAATATGTGTCGAGAATTGTCTAAAGTCCCGACTTTTTTTTGTATATTTAAATGAGAAATGTCACCATCAGTTGGTATGTAGTTTTTAACATTATTTTATTATTGCGTCTTTTGATTTTTTAAGATTTAAGAATCATTTACAGACATTTCCGCCGCTCTGAAACCTGTCACATTCGAGCGAAAATGATGTCATACATTTTTAACACATTTTACATATATTTTAAATATTTTACATTGTGAATACTTTCTGAAGAGGACGATTAACAAAACGGCTGAGACGCGTAAAAGACTATTTCAATGATTTAAAACATTAGCGCAGTGATCTAATTATGATACCTTTTTTAAATGAAAAATCCAAATCCATATATATGTGAAGAGAAATTTTAAAAACTAAAGTATTAAAAAAATAAGTAAAAAACTGGGACGGTTTTATATAAAGCTGAAAGAACTAATATTTAATAAGCACACACACACACACAAACACACACACACACACACACATATATATATATATATATAAAATGAAAAAATTAGAATTGGATATTAAAAATTTTTAATGTAATTTTTTAAAAATTTAAATAAAAAATAAAGATATAATAATACTGATAATAATAATTATAAACGTTATAGTAGTAAATAGAAAGATATTACGATTGTTAGTAATACTAGAAATAATACTACTAATCATAATAATTAAAATAGTAAAAATTATAATCTTAATCCTTCATTTCTCTGTTTATGATGTGTACACCCCCCAACACTCCCAAATACTTATGTCCTGTATCTTCTATTTCTTTCATAATTCCTCCATTTAGCAGAACTCTTCAATTCGAATGAAGCTTTACTCTCCTTTCATCACCGGCACCGCACATTTACTAATCCCAAACTCCGTCCCAATGTCTTCCGTGTATGTCGCTACGAACTCTACCAGTCTCCACATTTCCTTTTGATTTCTACCTTATATCTTCAAATCATCCATAAACAGTAGATGGTTGAGGCGTCTTCCTACAACTTCAAAGTTATACCCCAGTTTCTTTCTCGTCAAGTTGATCGATCGTCAGTGGCATCACATAATCATTACGAAAAGAAGTGGAGATAACGAAGCTCCTTGGAATTTTCCGCGTTTAAAGCCAACTGCTCTAGAACCTCGCTGTTTGCTCTCAGCATCGTTTTCTGTTGAGCCATACTTGTCTGATTTTTTTTTATATATTATAATAATACAAATTGTAATAATAATAGCAATAATAATAATGGTATTATTAATAATAATAGTGATAATAATAGTAATAATAGTAATAATAATAGTAATAATAATAACAATAATAATAGTAAAAATAATAGTAATGATAGTAAAAAGTATAGTTATAATAATAATAGTAATAATAATAGTAATAATAGTAATATTAATACAATTATAATAATATTAATAATAAAAATGATGATTATAATATATATTATTAAAATAATAAAATAATAATAACAATAATGAATAAAATAATAATCATAATAACAATGGTATTTATAATAATAAAATAAAAATACTACTAATAAAATTAAATAATAATAATA